>NW_005871078.1:6854579-7003852 GCF_000147115.1 Myotis lucifugus
ATCGGGACCGACCCGGCGCTGCTCCGGCTGCGGTGACAAGCGAGGTTGCGGTGCGAGGCTGCGGTGACGAGCGGCGGCTGCGCGGTCATGGGCGGGCCGGGATGAGCGGGAGCGGGAGCAGCGCCCGGCCCGGGCTCCTCCCCGGCTGCCTGGCGCTTCGCGCACTACTTCGTGCTGTGCGGGATCGACGCGGACAGCGGGCTGGAGCCCGACGAGCTGGCGGGTAAGGCCAGGCGGTGGCGGCGCCGCGGGGGACGCGCGGGAGGCGGGGTGCGGGCTCCAGACAAAGTCAGATGCCGGCAGCTCCCGCTCCCCGGCCGGACGGGCGCTCGGGCGGCGATTTACTGACATGGTTATTTATTTCGCGTGCAGGGTGCGTTCCTGAGCCCGCGGGCTTGTCTGCGGGGCGCGGGGGCCGGAGCCGGGGCGAAGGTGGCCGGGAGGGCTCTGCTCGTACCCGCACGCCGGTCCCCTCGCCCGCCGCTGCCAGCAGAGGCGGCCAGTGAGTCACCGGGCACAGCGACTCCCCGGCCTCGCTGCGATCCCGCGTCTCCCCCTCCCACCCTCCGCGCCCGGCCGCGAAGTTTCAGCCCCGGCACGTGACGCGGCGCTCGGCCCCCCCTGGGGGAGGGGGCGTGGGAGCTGGCTGGGCTCCGGCGAGCGCCGGCGGGAGGCTGGTTGGACTTCCTCCCAGACCGTTCCCGGTTCCGCGATGACGGCCAGCCACCTTCTGCAATCCTGTCGATTTGGCAGTCACGGAGCTGGCGAGGACCTTTGAACGCTCGGGGCCGGCACGACGCTCTGTTGACACTGCGCATCCCGCTCCCGACTTTCAGGAGTTGGATGTTTCCCCCTGTGCCGGGCGCACCGTGTGCTGCCGCCTGGGTTTCCCTGGAACGGGCTCCGGTGCCTCCTCTTGACTCTTTGGATGGCGCAGTGCGGGGCTGAGCTGGGGAACTGACGCTGGGAAAAGGCGCCCTTAAAGGATGGATGGTGGGTGGGTGGGGAGGGGGGTAACCGGAGCGCAGTGTCGAGAGGAGGCCGGGGAGAGGCGACTGACTTCATTTTTCACGCCTCTTTCTTTCTGCTTGCTTTCTTGGATCTGAAGCTTGATTTTTTTTTTTTAATGGATGAGACAAGTGACATCTACCGCCTGAACTTTATCTGTGTCAATGTTAAACACTTAGGTCATAGCCTTTCGAGCAGCTTCCTTTGGATATTGCATTCCAATGTGTTGCGCGCGGTGTGTGTGTGTGTGTGTGTGTGTGTGTGTGTGTGTGTGCTGTTTTTCTTTTTGGGTGGGTGGGAGCCAGGAATAATAATACACTAAATAATAAACAATAGTAAACAAAACTGTTCAGCCTTAAGATACAGTACCCGTCAACCCACGTCTTAGCTAAGTGAGCATCTTTTAAAGTCATTTTCACAGCAAAACGTTTTCAACAAACACTCTAGTTTTAGTTACATTTTTTTTTTAAAAGAGGATGAGTACCAGTTTTTCTGTATGTATAATTAGGTAATCATGTTGTTACTTCAACCAAGATTTCAGGTACATACTAAAAATGTCTTTGTTCAGGGATACAAAGTTAGAAAGAAATGTCTGCAGAGGTATTTGGAGAGATTCCTCTTTTGGGATTGGTGGAAGGATTATTTTATTTTCTAGAATCCCTTCTTCCCTAAACATACTAAACGTTTGTGGCGCAAGGTCACTTGGAGGCCTTCTGTCAGTGGTGACTGATAAAAGGAAAAAGCCTGTAATTTTTTTTCTTCCTCTGTCTCAAGTCTGTATGCCTAGTAAAGCTAAAACAACACCTGTAGGTGTGGCTTGGGACTCTTTAGGCATAGTGCTAAGACTTCCACAAAATTAAACAGTAAAAAAATAATTTTAATTCATTTTCAGACACAAACTGGCTTTTGCTTTTGCAATACTATGCATAAGTGTGGGTAATTGAGATTTCTGTTCCTTATAATGCTTGGTGTTTTGAAGTAACAGTTTTGCCTGATAACATTGCAGTATCAACAAATAGTTGAATGAAAGGATTTTGAAAGCCTTTAGGTGTAGATTTTTTTCTAGGTGTGTCCTAGGTATGGGAGACAGCTGTGAACAAAGCAGTCAAAAGTCCTTGCCATTATAGTGCTTACATTCTAGTGTAAAAAATAATGAAAATATATAGTTTGCCAGATGTTAATGCTTGCTATGAGGAAAAATAAAGCAGAGACACAAGACTAGGCTAGTGCCAGCAGAATGGTGGGGTTGGTGGGGTTGCAATTTTAAATAAGGTGGTACAGAAGGCCTTATCGATAACTTGGCATTTGACAAGAACCCTGAAGGATTCAAGGAAGCAAGCCACAGGGATTTTCTTAGAAAACAGCATTACAGGCAGAGGAAACAGCACCTTCAAATGGAGATAATCAAGCCGGCAAAGACATCTTTCAGGGGTCTAAATTTATCTATACTAATAAAAGGGTAATATGCTAATTAGACCTGGAGACCTTCTGGGAGACTAGCCAGGGAGGGCAGTTAGGGGCGAGCAGGCTGGCTAGGGGGGAGGGGCAGTGGGGGGCAAGAAGGCTGGCTGGGGGGGGGGCAGTTGGGGGCGAGCAGGCCGGCAGGCAGAGTGGTTAGCGGCGATCGGGTAGGCAGGCAGGTGAGCGGTTAGGAGCCAGCGGTCCCAGATTGTGAGAGGGATGTCCGACTGCCGGTTTAGGCCAGATCCCACTGCGATCTGGCCTAAACTGGCAGTTGGACATCACCCGCGGGTCCCAGATTGGAGAGGGTGCAGGCCGGGCTGAGAGACCCCCCCACCTCGTGCACAAATTTCATGCACTGGGCCACTAGTATTCAGATATAAAGCCATGATATTGGGTAACATCACCCAGGGAGTGAGAGAAGATAGAAAAGAAAAGAGGCTTAAGGATTGAGTCCTGGAGACAAGCCAGCATTTAGAGGCGGGGAGGATGAAGAGGGGACATTACTAAGGAGAGTAAGAAGTGTGCCCAGTGAGATGAGAGGAAAGCAGGAGAATGTAGTATCATGTTCCCAATTAACAATCTTGACTGTTTCCACAGAACTGCATCTGGGGATGAGGAAACAGGGCTAGTGACTTAGGCAAATTAGCCAGGAGGTTGTTTCTGTTTTGCTGCTTTAATTTCAGAGTTAATGACAGTTTCTATTTTACTTTTTTGGAACTGATCTATTTTTATCATACTCTTTTTTAGCAAGTTGTTACTCTGCCTGTAGAAGGTCTTAATTAACTACTTTTAAACATAAATTTTACCAATTGTTTTATGGACTTTTTCTTAATATATGCATGTTGCTAGAATTTATACTCCTCAGGTGGTGGGACTTGAAATGAAATTAAGGACAGCCCTGGGTGATGCAGCTCAGTTGGTTGGTCACTGTTCCATGCACAGAAAGGTTTCGAATTTGATTCCAGGTCAGGGTACATGCCTGGGTTTCAGGCTTGAGCCCTGGTAGTAGGCTTGCAGGAGGCAGCTGATGTTTCTCTATCTCCCTCTCCCTTCCTCTCTCTAAAAAAATTAATAAAAATATTTAAAAAGAAATTCAGGACACAAACCATATGGTGAAATAATAATAAAAATAAAATAGACTAAGACCTATTAAAATAGACTAAGATCAATAAAGTTATCAGGACTTTAAATTGTGTTTTAGACATTCCTCCCAATAAAGCCCAGCTTTACCAACAATGGGAAAGATTTCTTTAATCTCAAATAGGTCTTTTAACAGCTGAACATAATTTTAATATGTAAATTAAAATATTTTTTAATGGAGGACCTAGACATTTTCCTGGTAGATAACCTGCAACCCACGTATGTGCCCATGACTGGGAATCGAACTCACGACCCTTCCGCACACGGGGCCCACACTCTAACCACTTGGCAGCACTTTCCAGGCTCACACTGATTCTTTACTGCCTACAGAAGAAAGGGTAAACAGGAGTATGTTGTTGGAATTGGTTGATGTGAAGGAAGGCAGGTGTCATTCTGAAATTTTCTTTTATGGCTCATCTCCTCTAAGACCTAACTATGGGAATTTACGTGGCTTGATTTACAGCAACAAATCTTTTAGGCAGTGGAAAAATGGATATAATTAGACTTTTGTTTAGGTAACATAAATATGCAAGTCTTCAAGAGGAAAGGGTCTTTGCCTCTCATTTTCATAGTGCCTTATACATAGTACACAGTGTTTAATAAGTGAATGAATATAAATTTTACATATGAGTCAACAAATTGTGTGGTGACAAAAATACTCTTAAAGCATTCCCATGGTAGCCTGGATTCAGTCCTGCGGATATTGAAGTCTGGTGGGTGGGATTCCTGCCACAGGCCTTTGTTTAGCTCTCTTCCTTGGTGCCTCTCTCTATTTATTTTTAGCTTTGGTGATCGTGGGTGTGGTTTCCAGAAGAGCTTAGAGACAGTGGAGACCATGGTCTAAATTCAGATGCAAAATGTAGTTGAGACTGATGGAGTATCATTATGCGTTGAAGAAACCAAGGCTGAGAAGTTAAGGGCCTTGTCAGAGATCACATGACCAGCAGCAGACACCAGAGTGGAGCCCACTTGTTCTACTACACTATGCTCCATAGTTATTTTATATCAGCTCAGAAAAAAGATGAGTTTGGAGTTGAGCAAGAATTTCAAGCTTACCCTTATGCCAGACTGAATTGTCATAGTCAAGATAGTTTTTTAAAAATGATGGCCAGGTGTACAGACCTGGGTGGGGTAGGAGCGGCCCTGATCTGACCACCATAGGTAATGCCTCAGTTGTTAGCTTTGTTGACATCCTTGGGCCCAAATAGATTATGTTTGGGAGTTTGGAAGGCCTGGTCTGCTAATTGGGGTTTGGAGGAGTAATGCAAACATCAGCCTCTATTCTAATGAGGCCAAAGAAAATTCAAGTCTAATTGCTGTGGTCTAGTGATTGCTTGATTTTTAAAATCCACTGGGAATAAAACTCCTTATGGTGAAACTAGAGGCCCGATGCATGAAATTCTTGCAAGAGTAGGCCTTCCTTCTCCCAGCTGCCAGCACTGGTTTCCCTCCCCGGGACCCAGACTTCCCTCAAAGCCCTGGCTTCATCTGGGAGGATGTTCGGTCGGACATACGGTCTAATTAGCATATTATGCTTTTATTATTATAGAAGATTGGACCAAAGTGAGTACAGCTAAACTCCCTGTAATAACCCTAGGGCTCAGACTTCTGCTCCATTTGTCGATACAGAAAAGACCAGAGAAGATGAGATGATAGGGAGGGGAAGGGTGGTGAGGGAGAGGAGGACCAGTGTCTTTGGAGGAGGAGAAAATAGAGGAAGGGTAAGATAGAGGATGGGGAGAGATAAAGGAAGCTGGAAGAGTGCAAGTAATATCTGCTGCTAAGGTGTGATGGCAGACTGTTCTGACATTGCTTGTATTTCCACTGCTGGTCACAGACACTCTTGGAGTAATAAAAATAAATGTCTAGAATACACTGCCTTGGTAGTCATAATTTCCATGAAGATCCATTCAGAAGAAAACATTTTCCTCTTTTATAATTTACTGGAGGATAGAGACAGTTCCTACATAAGGTACTTTAGGAAACAAGTGCCATATGTCCAGATCCTTTACAGTTTTGACTGATAATGACCTAATGTTTTCGGTAAAGCTATAACTAGCCATTACACTTTGGATTAATTATTCAGTGTAAAATGCTTCTGGTGTGCCAATTTGTGGGGTATATTGGTGAGTCGCCATTCTGTAAGAATCTGCAGTGAAATAGCAATAATAAAGTAACTAACATTTATTCAGTGCTTTCTACATGCCAAGCACTGAGCTAAATGCTTGGTAGTTATTACCTCATTTAATCTTGAAAACACCCGTAGGAGGTGGCACTATTTTATTTGTTTAACAGATAAGGAAACTGAAGCTTGGGAGTTTAAGTATTTCACCCAGGTTCATATAATAAATGAGAGACCTGGACTGCAAATTGTTTGTTGTGATCCATCGTGCCCATAACTGCTTCAGTTGCTGCCTCTGTAAGAATATACATTGGATAACCTTATAATCAAATGAGGTTATCTTTCAACTCCTCTTTACAGGAGAGATAGTTAAGAGGGAGACTATGACCTGACCTCACTTGTCTCCTCTTAAGACCAGCACTAATGGCCCTGGCTGGTGTGCACGTTCAGTTGGGCATCATCCCAGGCACTAAAAGGTAGCCAGTTTGATTCCTGGTCAGGGCACATGCCTAGGTTACAGGCTCCCTCCCCAGTAGGGGGCATATAGGAAGCAGCCAATCAATGTTTCTCTGTCTCCCTCTCTGCTGGAAGCTATCCATTGTCAACACTATCATGACAGTGCAACAGGGAACTTTGGAAGGCTGATGGACCTTGAGCTTTAGCAAGGGCTAAAGCTATGCACCGATTGTTCTGTCGAGATAATGGTGGCTCAAGCAATTTCCTGACCTAATAGTCTCAAAGTAAATCTTTACTGATATTTACTGACCTTTAAGATAGTCTGTCTGCTCCCAGATTGCCTGCCTAACTGAGGGCAAGATGTGTATTCTAAAATTGAATAAAAGCTAACAGGGCCAGGGCTTCGGGGAGCCTCTCCACTAGAGAAAGGTTTTCCACCTGGCCCCCCGCCTTCTAAATTCATGTTTCTTGTCTAGTGTATTCGTTTGTGCACGGCCCCTTTTCCAGATCCTGAACCCTAGCCGCAAATAGATGTGGCATTCACACCTCTCCCTTCCTCTCTCTCTAAAATCAATAAAAATATATAGAAAAAGACCAGCACTAATAATATATCTTGCATGCACCCCTTTACTTATTCATCAGAAAATTAGAAGAGTGTATTCGACATTACTTTGGTTTTTATGAATATTTAGAAAGATATTACTGTATAAATATAAGGCATTTATTACATACCAGTAAATACAAATACCACTTTCAATTTATTTTTAACTTCTTTGTTCTTCTTACTGGGTTTTCTCATCTATCTTTTCTTAGCATGAATTGTTACTTGTCCTTAGATAAGTTGGTAGTTTTTAAAGGGAATGTATGATTGCTTGTGGAACCATAGCTAGCAGGGCAGTGAGTACAGTAGTCCAAGCTGGACACACAGACCTGTCTGAGCACTTAGCACAGCTGTGAGCCTCAATGTTTTCTTGTCTCTAAAGGGGTTAAATGAGAGTACTGAATTCCAAACATACCACACCTCTCCTTCAGTGGCCTGAAATTGTTTTTGAATAAAAAAACTAAATGTACCAGCTCGACCAGACCAGTGTGGCTCAGTGGTTGAGCATCAACTTATGAACCAGGAGGTCACGGCTCAATTCCCAGTCAGGGCACATGCCCGGGTTGCGGGCTCGATCCCCATTAGGGGGTGTGCAGGAGGCAGCTGATCAATGATGTTTCTATCTCTCTATTCCTCTCCCCTCCTCTCTCTCTTTAAAAAAAAAAATCAATAAAAACATTTTTAAAAATGTTAATATCAGTTTATGGACTCTCAAATATTACCTACATTGACTCTTGGGGCCCCTGGGGACCCTGTTTGAAATTACCGCATTAAATAATCCCTAGAAGTCTATATTCTAGGAGTATGGATGATACTGCCAGTCCTCCACAAAATAGTTGATGGGATCTTAGAATAACTTTTTTCTACTTAAAATACTTCAGTAGATTCCTTTGTATTAGATTAAGATTCAAACGTTACCCTGCATCTTTGTTCAGGCTGCCTGCCACCCATAGATTGGATGCCTTATAAACAACAGAAATTTATTTCTGACTGTTTTGGAGCGTGGGAAGTTTAAGATCAAGGTCCCCACAGATCCGGTGTCTGGGAAGGGCCCTCTTCCTGGTTCATAGCTGGCCTTTCTGTGTGGGAGGAGTGAGGGTGATCGCTGGGGTTTCTTGTATAAGGGCACAAATCCCATTCATGAGGGCGCCACCCTAAGCACCTCCCAAAGGCCCCACCTCTGAATACCATCACATTGGGGATTAAGTTTCAACATGTGAATTGGGGGTGGGGGGAGGGAGGGAAGCACAAATGCACAAGTATTTAGTCTAACACCCTGTTTTACAAAGCTCTTCATGACCTGGTCTCTGCCTACCTTTCCAACCTTTTCTGACTGGATCACTCTCCAGCTACGTTGGATTTCTTATAGGTGCTTATACACATCAAGCTGCTTCCTGTCTCATGGCCTGTTCGTCTTCTTTTTTTCTCCCTGGAATCCTCTTTTCCTAGACCAGCATCTGTAAAATATGAGATATATTTGCAATTTAAAATTTTCTGGTAGCCACATCTAAAAAGATAAAAAGAAACAGATGATATTAATTTTAGTGATTTATTTATGCATCTAGGATACTATATCAACATTTAATAAAAATTATTAATGAGATACTTCATTTTATTTTTCTTACTAAATCTTAAAAATCCAGCATATCTCAGTTTGGACTAGCCGCATTTCAGGTGTTCAGTAGCCACATGTGAGTAGGCTACTGGCTACCCTGTTGGACAGTGCAGCCCTATATCTTTGCAAGTTTATCTTCTCCATATTCAGGTATCTGCATGCATGTTACCTCCTCAGAGTGACCTTCCCAGACCATCCTGTATAATGTCCTTCCTTTCCCTGCCTGCCCCATTCTTGCCAGTCACCCTGCTTCATAGCACTTACTGGTACCTGACAATATATTATAAATGCATTTCTTTTGCTTTTTAATGTCAATCTTCCCCAATGGATTGTTGGATCCTAAAGGGCAGGACCTTTGTCTCTCTTGTTCAACATTGTACCCAGTGAAAAATAATGTGGAAAAGATAGTCTCATTCTGAATTTTTGGAATCTCTGGCTAAAAGGTCATTAGGTGGTCTCATCTTAAAGACCCAAATAGTGCCTGGCCCATAATAGGGACTCACATAGATTGTTTGGCTAAATGAATGAGATAATTTGAAATGGACAAAAATATAACTTTCCCTTTTGCTATTGACAATAAAAGTTAGTATGTTTATGTGTGGGTTTTTTAACCTCTAAAATTGAAAAGCTTGAGATTCATGAAAAAGCAAAAGTGTGGATGAATGATTAACTTTTTAAAAAGGTATATAACAGCTTTGTGGTGAGCTACTGAAATTCTGTCTGTAATATTTATGAGCCTGTTCCTTCTCTCTTGAAATAAGCTGCGATAAAATTAATAACCTTTTTTTCTTTATCAGCTTTATGCAAGCAAGCATGTAGGTATCAGCAAAGCTTTGATATTTTTAAAGCAAATAGCATGTTTTATTTATTTATAAACTAGTGCCAAGGGATGAGCACATAAATAGTGGGTAGTGTTTATGGAATTTCAGGAAGTGTTTGTGTTAAAGAGCGCTCAGAGATGCATTTGTGGTTTTAGAGGAATATCTGAGGAAATTGCATTCACAGTTTCCGTCTTCATGGGCATCTACCTCCGTTTGGGGCATGGTTGGCCAGTATAGTTCTCTTTGTTTTTGTAAAGTTTAATTCTTTATGTGTGTTTTTCCATTTATATGTTGTCTTCATTGTTTCTTGTGTAATGTTCTGTTCTGCCTTAGGCTTGGCTTTTTAAGATGACACCATCTAATGACCCTTTAGCCAGAGATTCCAAAAATTTTCAGTATGAGACTACCTTTTTCCACATTATTTTTCAAACAAAATGCAAAGATGGTTGGCTGAGTGTCAGGAGACAAGAACTGCGAATTCTAGGAATAAAAGTAGACGTATTTTATGTGCTGCTGGGCCAGCACACCCAGAGGATAGAAGAACATGAGACATTCGTTTTCTCAGACATCCCTGCACCTTTCCCAAGAACCCATGACACTTATTAACTGTCCCAAATTAATACTGTAACTATTTTAATTCACATGGACTTCTTGAATTAATACCTTTTATTTTTCTTGTATATATCACTGGCACAGAAAGCTATTTTTCTTTAAAAAAAAATTTTTTTTTTTTAATCCTCACCCGAGGATATTTTCCCATTGATTTTAGAGAGAGTGGAAGAGAGAGAGAGAAACATTGGTGTAAGAGAAACACATCAATTGGTTGCCTCCTGCACGTGCCCTGAAGAGGGACTGGACTGGAGAGGAGACTGTAACCGAGGTACATGCCCTGGACTGGACTCGAACCCAGGACCCTTTGGTCTGCAGTCTGACGTTCTGTCCATTGAGCCAAACTGGCCAGGACCAGAAAGCTATTTTTGAAATAATGTTATTTTATTTTTATTGATTTCAGAGAGGAAAGGAGAAGGAGAGAGAGAGAGAAACGTCAATGATGAGAGAGAATCATTGATCGGCTGCCTCCTGCACACCCCCTACTGGGGATCGAGCCCGCAACCTGGGCACGTGCCCTTGGCTGGAATCGAACCCGGGACTTTTCAGTCCGCAGGCCGACATTCTACCCACTGAGCAAAACTGGCTAGGGCTGAAATAATGCTTTCTTTAAATGACTTTCCAAGTTATGTATTAGCACTGTTTAGTTGGAGTTAGCTCCAGGAAATCACCTTTATAATATGAAGCTGCGTAAGTAGCAAACATTTATTGTGTCATCAATTGTGGTTGGTGATTTATAAACATTATCTTTAATCCTTACAATAATTTGAAGGTATTATTTTCTTCATTTTAAAGATGAGAAGGCTGAGGTTCAGTTAGGTGTTGCCCAACTCACAGAGACAATAAAGGCCAAAGCTGGTACTGCATTCCAAGCTGACTCCATAGTGGCCCTTCCCTGCTGCTCCTCCAGGCACTCCAGACCAGCTGTCCTCAACTGCTGGGTGGTGGTGACACAGTAGCAGACCTGCCATTTATGAGCTGGGTCACAAGTAATTATTAATAATAGTTGAATACAGAGGTTGTAAATGATACACATTTTTAAATAAGTGGAATGGATTCAAGATCTTCCCATTAATGATGTCACTCTCACTCAGTTTTGTTCCTATGTGCTTTTATTGGCTGAAAAAGAAAGAGGTGCTCCCCAGCTGGTGTGGCTCAGTGGTTGAGCATTGACCCATGAACCAGGAGGTCATGGTTCGATTCCCAGTCAGGACACATGCCCGGGTTGTGGGCTCGATCCCCAGGAGGGGGCATGCAGGAGGCAGCCAATCAATGATTGTCTCTAATTGATGATGTTTTTATCTCTCTCTCTCTACCTTTCTCTCTCTGAAAACAATTTTATATATATACTAGAGGCCCGGTGCAAAAAAATTTGTGCACTCGGTGGGGAGAGGGGGTCCCTCAGCCCATCCTGTGCCCTCTCACAGTCTGGGACCGCTCAGGAGATAATGACCTGCTGGCTTAGGCCTGCTCCCGGGTGGCAGAGGGCAGGCCCAATTCCTAGGTGCAGCCCCTGGTCGGGCTCAGAGCAGGGCCGATTGGGGAGTTGGGGTGCTGCCCCCTGTCATGCATAGAGCAGGGCGGATCGGGAGGTTGCGATGCCACCCCTAGTCATGCTCAGAGTAGGGCTGATTGGAGGGTTGGGGAACCGCCCCCTGTCACACTCAAGGCAGGGTTGATAGGGAAGTTGCGGCGCCACCCCCTGTCACGCACAGAGCAGGGTCGATCAGGGGGGTTGGGGCTCCATACCCTGACACACACACAGCAGGGCCGATCAGGGGGTTGAGGAGCTCCCCCCTGTCACGCACAGAGCAGGGCCGATCAGGGGGTTTTGAGGAGCTCCCCCCTGTCATGCACAGAGCGGGGCCGATCAGGGGGTTGGGGCGCTGCCCCCTGTCATGCACAGAGCAGGGCCCATCAGGGGGGTTGGGGCTACGTACCCTGTCACACACAGAGCCGGGCCGATGAGGGGGTTGGGGCGCCGCCACTGTCACACTCAGGGCAGGGCCGATGGGGAGGTTATGGCTCTACCCCGTCACACACAGAGCAGGGCCCGTGAGCGGAGGGGTTGGGGCGCCGCCCTCTATCACCCACAGAGCAGGGCCGATCAGGGGGTTGGGGCGCTGCACCCTGTCACACACAGAGCAGGGCCCATCAGGGGGTTAGGGCACTGCACCCTGTCACACACAGAGCCGAAGGGCGATCAGGGGGTTGGGGAGCTCCCCCCATCAGGCACAGAGCAGGACTGATCAGGGGGTTGGGGCGCCTTCCCCTGTCACGAACAGAGCAGGGCAGATAGGGAGGTTGTGGCCCCGCCCCCTGTCACACACAGAGCCGCAGGGTGATCAGGGGGTTTGGGCGCTGCCCCCTGTCACGCTGATCCCGGTGCCGGGAGGCATATTACCCTTTTACTATATAGGATAGAAGCCTGGTGCATGGGTGGGGGCCAGCTGGTTTGCCCTGAAGGGTGTCCTGGATCAGGGTGGGGGTACCCACTGGAGTGCCTGGCCAGTCTGGCTGAGGGGCTGAGGGCCGTTTTCAGGCTGGCAGGTGACTGAAGCTCCCAACCACTCCTTTTTTTCTTTTTTTTTTTTTTATTCTGGGCCAGCTTTAGCTCTGAGGCCTCGGCTGCTGAAAGCAGGTTTCTGGCCTTTGTTTACCTTCTGTATTTGATACAATGTTGCGGTCCGGCTGGCTGAAGCCCGGCTGTGTAAAGCAGGTTTCTGGGGTTTTGTTTAGCTTCTATATTTGCAACATAGTTGCTTAGAGTTGCAGCTGAGAGGCTGGCAAGTCAGGCGGGGAACGTTGGAGTCCGCTGTCACTGGAGCAAGCAAGCCTCCCTGCTCGCTTCAGTGCATGGCTGCCGGCCGCCATCTTGGCTGGCAGTTAATTTGCATATCGCCCTGATTAACCAATGGGGAAGGGTAGCGGATGTATGGCTAATTACCATGTTTCTCTTTTATTAGATAGGATGTATATTCTATATAATAAGAGCTAATATGCTAATAAGACCAGACAGCAGAACAACCTTCCGAATGACCAGTGGGCGGGACAGGGCCACGAGGCAGCCAGGGCCGGGAGGCAGCCAGGGCTGCAAAGGCCTACTCTTGCACGAATTTCATGCATCGGGCCTCTAGTATAGATATAAACACACACACACACAAGAGTAGCCCCCCCTCCCCCAACTGGTTCTGGAAGGTCATCTGAAAGGTTGTTCCGCCATCTGTTCTAATTAGCATATTAACTCTTTATTATATTGGATATATGTATGAAAGAGAAAGAGGTGGCATTTTATGCACCACACCAGTAATTGTGGGTAGCCCATACATAATGGGAAGTCTGTTTTGTTAAGGCTACTGCTAAGCTATTGTTACTGATGAGCTATGAGTAGTTTTCACATGTTCATATTTTATTAGGAATATCACTGCAAAAGTAGTCCATATGCTTCCCTACCCTATATGTTGTTTTTAAAAAATTGTTCATTATTTGAGGACATACATGGCGGGTGGGGGTGTTTTTTTTTTTAACACTAATGCTTATCTAGACTGTTCCTAGATACTGTTTCTCAATTATAAAATGTGACGATGTCTTGGCAAGAGCTTGTAAACTAGAGAGTGCAATAAAAATATGGGGTAGAATTTCAGCGCTGTGAGGATGAGCATGCTAAATCCTTAGATACCGTGTGGACCTCTAGGTTTTACACTGTGAAACCCAGTTTAAAGATTTTTTTAAAGTAGATTTTATTTTTTTAAACTTACTATTTATTTTTTATCTTCACTCCTATATATGTTTACTGATTTTAGAGAGAGGAAGGGGCGGGGTACAGATAGAGAGAGAGAGAGAGAGAGAGAGAGAGAGAATGAGCAAGAGAGAGAATGTGAGAGAAACATCAATGGGTTGCCTCTTGTGAACGTCCCAACCTGGACTGAACCCACAACCTAGGTATGTGCCATGACTGGGAATTGAACCCACGACGTTTCCATGTACTGGACTATGCTTCACCCAACTGAGCCACATCAGCTGGAGCAAGGCAAAGGTATTTGTAAGTAGTCTGTTTTTAGCTCTCAAAGGCCTGGCGATGTAAATACACTTGTTTGTGTAATTTTCTCCTGCCTGTGCCTGGAGAATCCAGGTTTCTGCTTTGAAGACCATGTTTTCTTGCCCTGCCTGGTTTCCTCTTTTCTAGTACAACACACTTTTACTGTCATTTAAGTAGCACAGAAAATTACTCTATAGTTTGAAGAAACATTCGTGTAGAAGTGATATGTAGATTAAGCTTCTGATAGTCTTCATTCCTCAGTACAGCTTGACACAAGTTTGCTCAGACCAGGATTTTATACTTTTTTTTCCTAATTCCTTTTTCAAAGATCACCCCTCTTTTTACCTTAGTTCTCATGAAGGCACCTCCTACCTGCTCTTTTGATCGTCTCTTTTCTATGGAAACCTGTAGAAGAAGTAATCTTTTGGCAAAAATTTCCAGTGTTATTAATACCTCATAGTGAAGAGATTCTAATGTTTAATTGAGTCTCCAGTTCCCTTCATCCCCAGCAGAAGCTGGGAAGAGTGTCTTATTTCTCATAGCTTTTCAGGTTTCATATGTTCTGTTTCTAATATCCCTTCAGTTTCCTTCCTTTTGAGAAAACAGGGACATTCCGCTCTAGAGCAACAATATTCTCCCAATATATTAAATTTATATCACTTATTTTTTGTTTTCTGTAGATTGGGACTAAAATTGCAAGGAGGGATTGTTTCCCTCTAGGCAGATGAGATATGAGTTGTTTTGAGGGGGCCTGAGCATCTCGAACTGAATGTCCTCCCTGTCATAAGAATCAGCCCCAGCATATCAACTGGAATTCCGTAAGGATGAGCCAGGGACTGTCATAAGAACAGTGCGAGCAGTAGGAATTTAGGACTGGCTATAGGTTTAAAGCTTCCCGGACCACAGTGTTTTGTTTGATTTTTCTGGGTTCGTGTCTCTTCAGTTTAAGGAAATTTCAATGGCTGGGGTAGAAAGATAACAGATTGTTTAAAAAGGTTTCCCATCTACTGTCTCAAGTGTATTCTTTTTTTAAAAAATAAACAAACTTTTGTCTGGATTTCAAAATATTGTGGCTCGGCTCCAGGGAAATGAGCTGTGGTACTTGACTTCATTTGCTTTGTGCCATTGTTCACGAGAACAATGACTGTGATTTCCACAGGTTATTAAAACACAAGCGTTGGTACCACTGAGGTGATTATGCCAAAATAGGTTATTTTGTTTAGTTGTTCTCACTCCTGTCTGGCAGTGCTTATTTTTCCATTGGCAGCCCTGGCTACGTTCTGATTTTAAATAAATACTTGAAAGCTGCATGTGCTTGAATGTAAAATCTCGTGTATTCCTCATAGTGAGGGGCCGACAGGTCTCATTCACTGGGAACCACTTGTAAACCTCTTGTCCCTGGTGGAAGAGGCTCGTGGGGGGAGTGTTGAAAGGCGGGCGCGTGGAAGGTGGAAGGTGGTGGAAAACCAAACGTTAAAACCACACTTGTTATTCCAACATCCTCTTTTCCTGACCTGTCAGTCTCTCTCGCCCTCTCTTCTACTTGGCAAACAGCGTTTTATGGTTAGACCAGGAGAAATGGTACAGAGATATCCATATAAAGGTCCTAGACCGTGGAGTCCTCACAGATTTAATTGCCCACTAGAGGAGTCATTATAGAGTCCCCTGCACAAATGTTGTGCCTACTGAAAGTTTAACAAAATTGCCTTCACTCTCCCCTGGAATGAAATCTCTAAGCAGGAGTAAGAATTTAGCTTTCTTGACTGTGGCCATAAGGCCAAGCAGTAGACAGAATTTGTTGAATCACTGAGGGGAAGAGGCCTTGATGTGAGATGCATGTTGACATGTATGCACATTTAGTATTTATTTCTGTGCCCCATTGAACTCTGTTGAATAGATCAGTCTATTTTGTTGAAAGGCAGGCTTTGAGGGACAGCAGAAACATTGGTGTGTGTGCCTGAGAGAGATAGGTCTCTCTTTGTTTTGTTTTGTTATTTCTTCAAATGTAGGGGAAAGAAAGTAAGTTCTTAAATACTTGCTCTTAAAAAGAAATTTTTTGGGGTAAAATTTAGATTTGCCTTGGGGCATAAAGGAAAGTGTAAATGGTTGTATTATTTTAGTAAACACAACTGAATAGTTTTTGAATGTCTCCTGAAATAATGAGATATAGTCTCCTCTCAAGTGTGGGAACTATTTTGCACCCTGTTCCCTGACCTCTACCTTTTGACCCCACTGCTTTGTGATGAGATTATGGGCCGCTGAGTTTTTCTCCAGCCTACCCAGGTTTCCTTACACAGCCACATAAAAGCTTTAAGCTTCCTTAAAAGATGTTCTTAGAATTGAGGAGAACATTCATATTTAATGGTGGGCATGACTTTTTGTAAATTTTATTGTCTAAATTTTTTATTAATACTGTCCAAAGTATCTATATATTTTGTAACAGGAGCTTCCAAGGTTTGTGGGTGTGTCTATGTCTAGATATATTTTTCCTTTGGAGTAAAATATCTAAAGTAACGTTGCTTATTTAGGGAGAGGCTAAAAATTAGAGCTTCTAGGATAAGGGAGCTCAGAGAGACCTGTTTATTCCCCATTGTTGTCTCTGCAGGTATGAGAAGTTAAAATCTGGGTTCAGAGGGTGTCATGCCAGAGCCACAAACCGAATACCGTTTGCAAAGAGAATCAACACTTTAACCTGCTGATCTTATAACAAACAGTTTTTTTAGACACCTTATTAGATGCCTAAAATAGGGTAGGAAGGGAATCAGAGACAGACAATAGGAAATGAACTAATTTGCTACTTGTTAGTAATTTATATGAGTGGTGGTTTTTTGTTTTGTTTTGTTTTTTTATGGTGTTATTATTTATTTATTTTTGGGAAAGGGGAATATTAGTGTCAAAACGAGGGTTTGGAGATTATGTATCTTTTTTTTCTTTTTTGCATACTGCCTTCAAGTTTATCTAGAAAACTAAGCATTGGCTCTGTTTCAGAACTTTTAGTAGGACTTTCTGAAGAATGTCTGTTGTATACACTGTCAGAAGGATTTATAATAGTGACGCTTTAGGATTTTGGTTTACATGGCACTTTCCTGCCACTGAATATTCCACCAGGAGTGAGGATAGATAAAATTCAATAACTGCTTTTAAAAAAAAATTGTGGTTTTTAAATTATGAAACTAATATGGGCTTAGTTGAAAATCTGGACCATGCAGGGTTGCATTAAAGAAAACAACAGTCACCTATTATCCCAAAGCGGAGGAATTTAAAATAAAAACAAGCCCCGCCCTGGTCCATGTGGCTCAGTTGGTAGGACGTCATCGATAGGTTGGGACTGGATCTCCAGTAGGGGCGGGGCGTGCAGGAGGCTGCCGGAGTTGCGCTGTCACATCGATGTTTCTCTCTCTCTCTTTTCCTCTCTCTCTAAAAATCAATTCAAAAATCTTAAAAATAAATAAATAAAAACAAGTTCAGATTTCTGGTCATTAGAAGCCAGAATGACCATTTTAAAAAATTTATTTAGTTAAAAATATATGTTTATTGATTTCAGAGAGGAGAGGAGAGAGAGAGAGAGAGAGAGATAGAAACACCAATGATGAGAGAAAATCATTGATAGTTTGCTTCCTGCACGCCCCATATAGGGGATTGAGCCCATAACCCGGGCATTTGGCCTAACCAGGAATCGAAACATGACTACCTGGCTCATAGATGCATGCTCAGCCCCTGAGCCACGCCGGCTGGGCAGAATGGCCATTTATTTTACTGAGGTGTTGTGGTTAAATGAGCTGAGCAACAACCCAAGAAACCCAGTAAGATTTTTTTTTTTGTCCAAGTCTTTGCCACTGATTTAGTTAGTATATGACATCTGGAAAGACCTCTGTAATTGTTGACAGAAAGAGTGAATGAATAAATAAAATGGAGTTGTCTACCTCACGTGTTTGAGGGATAAAAATTAAGTCTTTAGTACTTGAGACACATTATTTTTTTAAAACACTGTCCTAGTGTTGGCTTCCTCTTCAGGGCGGCTTCCGTCAGGTAACACAGTGGTGGCAGTAGTTGAGGAGTCACATTTGCACATGACACCGTCCTCATCCACTCCCCACTCATGCCAGGAAACAAAAATCTGGGTCGTTGTTATGATTCGGCCACTTTAGGGTCACACTTCCCTGGGGCCCATCCTTGAACCATTAATGTGGCAGGGAAGATGGGATTAAGTGACAGTTCAGAGACCAGTTTGTGATAACAACCACAGGACTGCCTCACAATGGGAAAGGGAAGGACGTGGCTGCTGGGAAGCAATTTGCCTGAAGGTTACACTATGAAGAGGGGCCCTCGAAAGACAGAAAAGAGTCCTCAAAGGTTTTGGACAGCGGATGGCATGCTCACAGCTGTGCATTAGCAATATCCCTCTGGGTGAGGGGTGTGGAATGGGATCAAATTGGGAAGAGACTAGAAGTGGGGAAACCAGTTAGGATATTGTTCTGTAAAACAAACTAGAGGGGAAGGGCCTGAACTAGGACAGTGGCCGTGGAGGTAGAGAAGAGAGGATGGATATAGGAGATAAGATGGACATTAGATGAACTTGACAACTTTATTGTATGTGAGTTGAAAGGGGAGATGAGACACAATGACTGAGATCATGGGCCAGGCAACAGGGATATGGTAGTGTCACTCATACAAGGGAAAAACACAGGAGGGAATTAATGTCAGAGGATGGTGGTTAGGTTAATTTTGAATTTGTGGTAGTGATGGTGCTGGTAAACCCATTTTCTCCACATCTTATCATGATAGTAGTGATAAACTATATCAAAGGATGTGTGTACAAGCAGTAGTGGAGCTACAACTTGAATTCAAGGCTTTAGATGCACAGCTCTATATTTTTTCCATAATGTCACACTTACCTCTATTTGTAGACATAATCCTTCCTCCCTCCCACCTTCCTACCCTTCTCTCCCTCCCTTCCTCCCTCCTTTCTTCCCTCCCTCTCTTCCTTTTTGAAGGGACCCAAGAATGTATGCATGTTAATTTACTAGTATTTTGTGTGTGCATATCAATTTAAATCTGTGTTTTTAAACATAAAGTATAAAAATATCATAATTAAGAAAAATGCCATAATTAAGAAAAATATAAAAACTGCCCTGGACACAAGCTGAGATTTATTTTTGAGTTAGGATAATTTGTTGCACATTAATTAGTAAATAGATTACCTTTTTTTCTGCAGTGCCTCCGTTTGTAGTTAAAATGCACAGTTGTTTTTGTGGCAGGCTCTAGTGGTGTATTTAGAATGCATCAGCCATGAGGCAGTGAACCATATGCTCTTTAACATTTTGGAGTTTGTACTGCAGACAACTGTCTAACCAGTTTGAACGTGTGCTGGTGCTTGCACTGGGTTCCGGGCATTCCCACCTAGAATGTTCAGGTTATCTGGTACCACTTGACACCTGTGTATATCAACTGGCTGATAATGCACAGTAGTGCGGATGTAGTTGCTCTGTAAACATCAGCTACATCCTTGTTAACACAGTTGATTTGATTAAGCCTTAGGCACTTGGATGACATTTCAAGTGTTGCTGGAACTCTCCTTTACATGTTCAAAGACAATACCCTGGGGTTGTGTTCTTTTTGTACTGAAGGCTAATTTTATTCATTATTTTTAAAATAGATAACACATTCATGTGGTATCATTTTCAGAAGATATGAAAGGTAGTTAAAAATGTCTAATCACTTTCCCCAGACTCAGAAGATATAATCCTTTCTTTTAATAGTTGAAAATCATCCACAAGGGCAACTGTACATGTTGCATTAATAAGAGTTTTACTTAAAAAACACACATACTTTATTATCTAAAGGAATACAGAACACATGTTTTGGTTTAATTAACCTTTTTCTTTGGTAAGGTACATTTTTATAAATTATGTGATATCCCCTTGACTTAATGGAGTCTTACTATGCTAAGTGGAAGTTTTGATGGGAGAGTAGGAAATTATCCAGTGTATATGTTTTATTTTGTCTGCTTAGAAAATTTTAAAAAGACAAATTGTTGGGGTCAAGCCCCAGCAGGTCCAGGGGTTCCCAAAGGTGTGGACGGAGTCGGCGAAGAAGGAAGGACACGGAGGCAGCGTTCAGTTGATCAGCATGGTTGGGTTCTCTCTTTATTGTTCTATTACATCTATATTTATACTATTTGATCCCATAAGCATGCCTCTATAATTACATCATGGTA
The DNA here is from genome assembly GCF_000147115.1 of Myotis lucifugus. Taxonomy (NCBI): domain Eukaryota; kingdom Metazoa; phylum Chordata; class Mammalia; order Chiroptera; family Vespertilionidae; genus Myotis; species Myotis lucifugus. The sequence goes on from NW_005871078.1 coordinate 6,874,672, forward strand.
TGTTTCGGGAAACCTTCTACAGTTCCTAGTTTCATTTCCATAATCCTGTCTCTATCTAGTTCTGTTGATTTTAATCTTGTCTAGGTTAATCTCTGTGTTCCATTACAATGGCTATTCCAAGGTCGCTGCTCTACTGATAAGCTACAAGGAAGTGACTGAAGGAGATTCTCCTACCTAGTAAAGGTTATGTCCTCCCAGCCTCGCTGCTTGCCTTCCCTGGGACTGCCCTGTGTCAGTGGGTCTCCAGGGGGTATAGGCTTTGGTGCTTTCCCTAGTGGGCAGACCCCTGTTGGGGATGTGGGCCCAACAAGTCCCAAATTTGTTGCCAACAGTCTTAGTCCAAGTTCTTCATAAGTAGTACAAGGTATTTCTGTAACACTAGGGGGATTTTCTGATTTATTCTCTTCCTTAGTCCTGTTAACCCCTAACCTGGGGAAACAACCTTTCTCGGGGAGGTGGTCCTGGTTAAAACACATAGCGCTTAAGAGGGGGAGCAAACATATGTCATATACGCCAGGTCCCTTGAAACATAAGCTGTGCAGATGTTTCTTCCCTGCAGCGACTGTGTCAAGCAGCAAGGGTGGACCAGCTCCCGGCAACAAATACCTTTTGATATGGAAAACTTTACACTTACATAAAGAAGAGAGAATAGTGTATGAACCCTCCTGTGGCCATCAACTAATTATCAACTCAAGGCCAATTCACCTTACTCCATCCTCACCCTTACCTACCACTACAGAATTGTTTTGAAATAAATTCCAGATTTTGTGTCATTTCATTAACTTTGTATTGAATAAACAATATGAAATGTCTTAGGCTTATTAACCACATGCAGTAATTAGATCAAGAAGTAAGGCCCTAACTGGTTTAGCTTAGTGGATAGAGCGTCGGCCTGCAGACTGAAGGGTCCCAGGTTCGATTCCAGTCAAGGGCATGTACCTTGGTTGCAGGCACATCCCCAGTACGGGGTATGCAGGAGGCAGCTGATTGATGTTTCTCTTCATTCGATGTTTCTAACTCTCTATCCCTCTCTCTTCCTCTCAGTAAAAAATCAATAAAATATATTTTTTTAAAAAGAAGTAAGTCATATATGTGCTTTAAAAAAATTCTTCAAAAAAATTTTTATTGGATTTTTTCAGAAAGAGAGGAAGCGGGAGAGAGAGAGAAACATCGATGTGTTGTTCCACCCATCTGTGCATCTATTGGTTGATTCTTTTATGTGCCCTGACCAGAGATCGAACCTGTAATCTTGACGTATCTGGATGACGTTCTAACCAACTGAGCCTCCTGGCCAGGGCCTTATGTGTGCCTTTGACATTTTAAAAGTTATATTAACATAGATTTTGAGAAAGTAAGTTATTAAAAGCATGAATGTTATTCCAACTTGGGAATTTAGAAATCTTAGAAGGCTTTTTCTTTTCTTTAATAAAAACAATCCCATACATTTATTATCATCTGATAATAGCATAAGGGTAATCAAAGCAATATGAATAAATGTTTAAGAACTATGCTTCAAACAAAGGACACCTAAAAAAACAAACTGTATTGCTTCTCAGCAGTTTCTCATTTATTGGTCATTTCTTGTTGGACCTACTGTGCTCCAGAGTAGTATCTCCTTTTAGCATGATCTAACCTAGTTATTTTCTTGACTTTTTTTTTTTTTACAATGCATCACTGCTGCATCATCTAATATGAGGTTCATGTACTCATCAAAACCAATGATATAGCCCTAGCAGGTTTGGCTCAGTGGATAGAGCGTCAGCCTGTGGCCTGAAGGGTCCCGGGTTCGATTCCATTCAAGGGCACATGCCCAGGTTTCGGGCTCAATCCCCAGTAGGGGATATGCAGAAGGCAGCTGATCAATGATTTTCTCTCATCATTGATGTTTCTATCTCTCTCTCCTCTGAAATCAATAAAAAATGTATTAAAACAAAACAAAACAAAAGTCAATGGATTTCCATTCCTTTACAAAAAAACCCAAAGATTAAAAAACACACACAATGATACAGACCTCTATCCTCATAGTTACTTGCTCATAAAACCACACCTCATCCGAGATCTATTCTGCAAGTATCTGAAGGTGAGGTGGATGGGCTGTACTTTTTGGTCCTGGTCACGTACACCAAGACCACACCAAGCTGTGGGCTACCTCAAAAAGCTACTCCTGAAATCAGAAGGCTCTTTCTTTTAATGCCATTGTTATAAACAAGCTTGTCAATAGGGCTGCTTGATTGTATTAGTTTGCTATTCCTTTGGAACAAATTATCTTAAAATACAGCACTCAAAATAAGCATTTATTATCGTGCATACTTCCTAAGAGTCAGGAATCCAGGAGCAGCTTAGCTGAGTAGTTCTGTCTCAGTCTTTCTCTTATAAGGTTGCAGTCATCTCAGAGTCTGGCCCATCCATGGCTGAAGAATCACTTCCAAACTCACTTGTATGTTTGTTAGCAGCCTCTGTTCCTTAGCCCTTGCGCCTCCCCATAAGTCACCTGTATGTCCTAATGACATAGCTGCTGGCTTCCCTCAGAGCAAGTGAACAGGGTATGGTAGAGGGGAGCCATATTTTCAAATAACCTAATCTCAGAAGTGACATGCCATCATTCCTGCTTTATGCTATTGGTCACATAGACCAGCCCTGGTACACTGTGAGAAGGCACTTCACAAGGCTGTGATGATCAGGAGGCAGGGATCACTGAGAGCCATCCTGGGGGCTGGCCACCATGCTGATTTTGGCAATGTTAAAGCTTTTTTTTTTTTTTTTTTTTAATTCTCACCCAAGGATATGTTTTTATTAATTTGAGAGAGAGAGAGAGAGAGAGAGGAAGAGAGAAAGAGAGAGAGAGAGAAACATTGATGTGAGAGAGAAACATTGATCGGTTGCCTCCTATATGGGGATTGAGCTTGCAACCTAGTTATGTTCCCTGACTGGAAATTGAACCTGCAGCCTAGTTATGTGCCCTGACCCTGGGAATCGAGTCCGCAGCCTTTTGGTGCATGGGTCAGTGCTCCAACCAGCTGAGCCACCCGGTGGGGGTGCAGTGTTAAAGCTTTTAAACCTCTGATTTAGGACTTATAATCTTTAGCAATGATTTTAAATAGAATATACCCAAACTCTGGCAGTGTGCAGGGTTTTGATGCAATCTGTGCTTGAATGAATAACACAGATGTGTTTTAGAGAGGCAGTGTCACAGAGGGAGTGCAGGCTCTGAAGCTGGGTTGCTTTGGGCACGTTACTTAAAGGCTCTTTACCTAATAATGTTAGAACTCTAACTCCTCTTGGGATTTGCTAGTCACATGCCTAGAACAGTGCCTGCACATAGTAGTGCTCCAGAGTGTTACATGATTATTATTTTCATTGCTGAAAGAACTCGAGAATACAGGTGAACTCAGCTGCTTTTGGGTCTGGAATATCGGGTAGGAAGTTGGCAGATGAGTGCAGAGGTAGGCAGAGACCAGTGTGCTGTGGGAAGGGTGGGCCTTCATAAGCAGAGTTGATTTGTATTTGTGCTGTTGCTAACCCTTGGCAATTAGTGTTTATTTTAAACTACTTTGTTTAAAAAGAGTGGTTAGGCATTTGTAGCACTTCCTTTGTCCATTTTTGCTTCAGTATTAACACCTGGATTCATGCTTCAGACTCAGCAGTATAGGGCACACAGGTGTTCTTTTTCTTTTAAAAACGTTTTTAAAAAATAAAAGTCCCACTTTGAAAAAGAAGTTAAGGTGTTGTTGCTCTTTGAAAAAGGAAAATGAATAAAAGAAGAATGAACTGAAAAGTGCTTGATAAATTATGTAAGGAAGCTTTTGGCTTTGGTCAGAAATTTAGTTGTTAGCCAGCTGCAAGCGAACCCATCTGGCACACTTTTTCATTATTCTGCTGAAATATTCATGGGCTCCAACAGTCCCTGCCTTGTTTCCATTAGATCCTCACATACTCTCATCGTCCGGTAGCCAATCTGGAGTTGCAGTGGGTTGTCCGTTTTGCTTCCTTGTGTCTGTGGATGTAATCAATAAAGAAAAGACCAGGAAAAGTTTGTGCATACTCGAAATTCTCTTGCAAACTAAGGGATGGGGCAAATCAGTATATAAGATTTGAGAACAAGCAATGGCTGAAGTAATCCATCCCACTATAGTTCATTATGCTTTAAAAGTAACTATAATAGCCCTAACTGGTTTGGCTCAGTGGATAGAGCGCCGGCCTGTGGACTGAAGGGTCCCAGGTTCGATTCCAGTCAAGGGCATGTACCTTGGTTGCGGGCACATCCCCACTGGGGTGTGTGCAGGAGGCAGCTGTTTGATGTTTCTCTCTCATCGATGTTTCTAACTCTCTATCCCTCTCCTTTCCTCTCTGTAAAAAATCAATAAAATATATATTTTTTAAAAAGTAACTATAATACTTTAAACATCTCTGAATTACGAATTCCTCTGATCATTAAGCAGTACCCTTCATTTTCATTAAAGAAATTTTATTTTTGATTTAGAGAGCATAAGATTAGTAAACTTAAAGTTTTTTATTTATAAAATTAACTAAAAAGCACTAGTTTCTTTTTATTTTCTCAGAGATTCCTTGAAATCATTTAATATGTAGATCAAGGGAGATCATAAATGATCCTTTTATATTTTAAAATTAACTTCTTTACTTCAGATCATAGATACTAGGATTATTACTTAGCATTCAGAACCAGGAGTTCTGAACATTGATGGTAAATTTAGGTAGAAGCTCATGAGACCACTTTTTCACTGAATAGTAATTTGAGATTCACCTAGTTATTCCCACTTTATATTTGAGAAGAAACTTTGCACAGTTAGGAATGTCTTCAGTGTTCAAATCTGATTTTCTTTCATTAGCTCCCTGTTCACTTGGGAAGAGAACCCTCTTTTTTTTAAAAGGAGGTTGGCAGTTTGTGTTCATACCAACTGCGGAGATTTTTTTTTATCGTAACTGAATGATAGATTAAGATTTTAAAAACAGAGTGGGGTCAGTCTTTCCATTTTTGCAGTCTTACATTGTCACAGTAGTATTGGAAGAGTAGGGCCGGTTTGTGTCACAGATTTTTATGATACGGATTTTAATGTGTAAGTCTGATCTTCCTTTGGTTCCTCTTCTTTTAGCTTTTGGCTCCTTTGTCTGCTCTGGTTTTACAAGATGAAGAAACATAATGGCTTTATTGGGGTCAGTGCTTCCCAGAAACCTGGCTGACTGTATTTGCCACCTTTTAAACAAAGGATTTGAAGGCCTTGCAGGCTGCTCATCTGTCTTAGGAAGCTTTGTGTGGCTAATGTGCAAAAAGGAGTTTTACTTAGAGGCAGAAGGAAAAGTATTCAGAATTTGTTAAAAAAAAACAACCACACACACACACACACACACACACACACACACACACACACAAAACCCCGCGATGCACACACACAGACACACTTTCTAGGTAAATACTTAAAGTGCTATTTAGTTTTGTGCTGTACTACAAGTCACCTGACTGTTCCCATGTATTAGGAAGAGATGAGTTGGACAGAATTAGAAGTCTTGTCATTGAAGTAATTAAATTAAGGTATTACAGAGCAGCTTTTTTAGAGTAGAAAGGAAGGAGCTGGGAATTGGTCCATTAGTTGCTAGGTCAGAGATTGTGGCAACTCAGAATGGACAGTGAGATATGATCAGTTTCTGGTCCATTGGTCTATTATTTTCATTCATTTTATTTTTCTTAAAAAATTGCTATCATTACCTAGATCAGTGGTCGGCAAACTCATTAGTCAACAGAGCCAAATATCAACAGTACAACGATTGAAATTTCTTTTGAGAGCCAGATTTTTAAAACTTAATCTATATAGGTAGGTACATTGTTATTAACTTAATTAGGGTACTCCTAAGGCTTAGGAAGAGCCACACTCAAGGGGCCAAAGAGCCGCATGAAGCTCGCGAGCCGCAGTTTGCTGACCACGGACTTAGATCATACACCACAAGCCATTTATTAATTTAAAATTAAATTTGTCCTTTGGGGAGTAATTCTGTAATATAAAATGTGTGCACTTTTTACCTGTGGGTACTTAATTTACCATTTTTATTTATCAGGTAGACTTTTGGGTACTAAGGAGGTGGGGCTGGCTCTGTGTATTAACATTATTTCTAAGCACCTCTCTCTGTCCTCTAGACTTGAAGTTACTTGAACAAAACCATTTAGCATAGTAGTAAGAGCAGGGTTCTGGAGTTTCTAAAGTGCCTCAGATTGCTCTGGCCGGTATGGCTCAGTGGATAGAGCATTGGCCTGCGGACTGAAGGGTCCTGGGCTCAATTCTGGCCAAGGGCACATGCCTGAGTTGCGGGCTCGGGACGTGCAGGAGGCAGCCGATCAATGATTCTCTATCTCTCCCTCTCCCTTCCTCTCTGAAATCAATAAAGAAATATATAGGGGGAAAAAAAAGTCCCTCAGATTAAATCTACCACTTTCCAGTTTTGCCTTTTAAACTTTCTAAACCTTAGCTTATCATCTCTGAAGGAGGGATGCATTTAACTTGTGAAGTTGCTGGATTGATAAATGAGAGAATATGTAGTGTCTGGGGTACATAGGAAACAATAAATATAACCTATTGTTCACCTTTCTAACCTCTCAGCCATGCACATAATGGATGTTCATGGTATATAGTTTGAACAGGAAAACTTCCAGAATATGTAGCCATTATCAATATAACTGATAAGTATATTGAAAAGAAAAGAAAAAGCCTATGTGTTTGATATTGGTGACTCAGTTTGACTGCAGTCACTACACTCTTGAGGTCCTATCAGGTCCTATCATAGGCCTGACCAATATGAGACACTCCATTACATGTTTGAATAAATTGTTGACTTTGCATTCCCCTTTGAAATGGCAACTTTTTCTGTTTGTCTCTTTAACTTTTCCTAAACAAATTGGAGTTTTAGGTATCCTTTTTGAAAACTGAAGCTATAAATTCAGGAAGTTAGATGTTGGCTAATCAGATTTCAAAATGATGATTTTTTTTGTTTTTGTTTTGTTCTTGATTTTAAAACAGCATCATGTCAGGTAAGCCTCTTTTCTTAGAGACAAGCTGCGACAGTAATATGGAGCAGAAATTGTTTATTTGCGTATACCTGGAATTGGGATATATTTCCTTGCTGTTTCTCTTTTGCCATATGTGGGTAAGGAAATGCTTTGCTATGCTTTACATTGTTTTGTTTTGTGTGTGTTTTTCCCCCTGAGACCCTTATATTAGTGAGTAACAACTGTATATTTGTTACCCAGATGAGGTCTCTGAATATAGTTCCTCTTTGGTAACTGATCTCTTTATTTTATCCTTTGCACATAGAGTTCTCTTTTCAAGTCCCTAAACATTACTGGGGTCTTGACAAAAGGTTTCAGCTAATCTCCTATTCCACTTTCTTATGGGAATATATTCCCTCTCATTCTAGTAATTTCTTCTAGTCTTTGCTAGATGAGATGGGTTTTCTTTTCTGTTTTTGTGGTGAAGGAAGGGGCTGTTATTAAATTTTAAATAGAGTGGACAGAGAAAGTGGTCTTGGAACAAAGGTTTAAAGGAAGTAGGAAAGTTAGCCAAGTAGATATTCAGGATAAGTGCCTTCCAGGCTAAGAGAACAGGCTGGACAAAAGCCTTCAGTGGGGCCTCCCTGGTTGTCTGATGACTTAAACCCTAAGGGGGAAGGGGCGGGGGGGGGGGGGATAACCCGAGGGGAGGGCAGAAGAGTCACAGGGGCCAGATCATAAAAGGGCCTTGTAGTATTGAAAGGGTTTTGGTTTTGACTCTGAGGGAGACGGGGAGCCATTTCAGGGTTTGAACAGAAGCGAGACCGCTGACTTAGCTCTACAAGGGTCACTTGGCAGCTGTGAGAAGACTACATTGGAAGGGTAAAAGGGGAGAAGCAGGGAGATCCGTTAGGAAGCTTGCAGTAATCTAGGTCAGAGATTATGGCAACTCAGAATAGACAGTGAGATATGATCAGTTTCTGGATATATTTGGAAAATTGAAGCAATAGGATTTTATTACCAAACTAGAGGCCCGGTGCACAAAAATTTGTGCACTCGGGGCAGGGGGAGGGGGTCCCTCAGCCCGGCCTGTGCCCTCTTGCAGTCTGGGACCCCTCGGGAGATAATGACCTGCTGGCTTAGGCCCGCTCTCGGGTGACAGAGGGCAGGCCCAATCCCTAGGTGCAGCCCCTGGTTGGGCTCAGAGCAGGGTCGATAGGGAGTTGCGGCGCCACCCCCTGTCACGCACAGAGCAGGGTCGATCAGGGGGTTGGGGCGCTGCCCCCTGTCATGCACAGAGCAGGGCCCATCAGGGGGGTTGGGGCGCCGCACCCTGTCACACACAGAGCAGGGCCGATCAGGGGGTTGGGGCACCGCACCCTGTCACACACAGAGCTGCAGGGCGATCAGGGGGTTGGGGAGCTCCCTTCATCAGGCACAGAGCAGGGCTGATCAGGGGGTTGGGGCACCTTCCCTTGTCACGAACAGAGCAGGGCGGATAGGGAGGTTGTGGCCCAGCCCCCTGTCAAACACACAGCCGCAGGGTGATCAGGGGGTTTGGGCGCTGCCCCCTGTCACACTGATCCCGGTGCCGGGAGGCCTCGCGGCTCTGCTGATCCCGGTGCTGGGAGGCATATTACTCTTTTACTATATAGGATAGAGGCCTGGTGCACGGGTGGGGGCCGGCTGGTTTGCCCTGAAGGGTGTCCTGGATCAGGGTGGGGGTCCCCACTGGGGTGCCTGGCCAGCCTGGATGAGGGGATGATGGCTGTTTGCATCTGGTCACACCCCCTTCAGGGTGGGGGTCCCCACTGGGGTGCCTGGCCAGTCTGGATGAGGGGCTGAGGGCCGTTTTCAGGCTGGCGGGTGACTGAAGCTCCCAACCGCTCCTTTTTTTCTTTTTTTTTTTAATTCTGGGCCAGCTTTAGCTCTGAGGCTTGGCTCCAGCTATGAGACCTCCGCTGCTGAAAGCAGGTTTCTAGCCTTTGTTTACCTTCTGTATTTGATACAATGTTGCGGTCCGGCTGGCTGAAGCCTGGCTGACTGAAAGGAGGTTTCTGGGGTTTGGTTTAGCTTCTATATTTGTTACAGTGTTTCTCAGAGAGCAGCTGAGAGGCCGGCAAGGCAGGCGGGGAACCTGGCTTCCTCCGTCACTGGAGCAAGCAAGCCTCCCTGTTCACTTCAAGCTGCCTGGCTGCCGCCCGCCATCTTGGCTGGCAGTTAATTTGCATATCTCAGTGATTAGCCAATGGGAAGGGTAGCGGCCGTACGGCTAATTACCATGTTTCTCTTTTATTAGATAGGATGTGGAATGTGAGAGCAAGGTGGGGGGATTGGAATTGAGCACAACTACAAATGGAGTTGCGTGAATTTCAATAGGGAAGACAGGTTGGAGGGAGGGTGGTGTAGAATTCAGTTTTGGACATGCTGAATTTGAGGTGCCTAGTAAATATCATAGTTAAGAAAGTGATTAGATATGTGGAATCTAATGAACCAAATAAACTGGTGATCAAAAATAGACCCAGAGTCATAGAAGCATGAACAGACTGTTGAACTTCAGAGGCAAGATAGGGGAAGGTGGGTGGGAAGAGATCAACCAGTGAACTTGTATGCTTATATGCATAACCTGTGGACACAGACAGTGGGATGGTGAGGGCCTGGGGAGGAGGGGCGAGGATAGGAGTGGGCTGGAAGAGGTTAATGGGGGAAAAAGGAGGACCTATGTAATACTTCAACAATAAAGATTTTTAAAAAAGTGATTAGATAGTATATGACTTTGGAGTTAGGAGAAAAGACAGCAGGAATTAAAAATCAGACATTTTTTAAGTTCTTAAGACTGGATAAGATCACCAAGGGAGAGAATGTAGATGGAGAAGAGGAAAAGGGACAAATATAGCTCACAAATACTCTAAAGACTGGTCAATAAAGACATTTAACACATTTTAGAGGAAACATTATGAGTATTTTGTAAGGAAAAGAATACTAAAGAAGGAGGGCAGCAACACTCAGAGTATCTCTCTTTTCTTCCCCTTTTCCTTCCCTTATATAATTCTTAGAATTTTTCATTTGGTAGTAAACTCAAGATCAGAGTGAACACACAGCTGGCCCTTTTCCTGGTGGATTCACATTTTTGATTTTGTTCCTTCACTCTTTCATTGAAGTTCTTTTTTTTTAATTAACATTTTTTAAAGATTTATAGACTTGAGAGAGAGAAAGAAACATTGATTTTTTCCCACTTATTTATGCATTCATTGGTTGATTCCTTTTTTTTTAAAAATATATTTTATTGATTTTTTACAGAGAGGAAAGGAGAGAGATAGAGAGTTAGAAACATCAATGAGAGAGAAACACCGATCAGCTGCCTCCCGCACATCTCCCACTGGGGATGTGCCCGCAACCCAGGCACATGCCCTTGACCGGAATCGAACCCGGGACCTTTCAGTCCGCAGGCCGACGCTCTATCCACTGAGCCAAACCGGTTTCGGCAATGATTCCTTTTTTTTATATAGTTTTATTGATCTCAGAGAGAGAAAGAGAGAGGGAGAGAGAGAAACATCAATGATGAGAGAAAATCACTGATTGGCTACCTCCTGATGCCCCCTACTGGGGATTGAGCCCACAACTCGGCATGTGCCCTGACCAGAAATCAAACCCTGAGCTCCTGGTTCATGGGTCTATGTTCAACCACTGAGCCATACCTGCCAGGCATTGGTTGAGTCTTGTATGTGCTCTGACAAGGGATGCAACCCTCAACTTTGCATATCAGAACAACACTCTAACCCACTGAGCTATCTGGCCAGGGCTTGAAGTGCTTAATTCCTTGATTAAACTTGAAGTATATATTTGCTAAACAGGTATTAGTAAGTACTATCAGAGTCTTACATTTCCATTTCCCTTTTATTAAGCTGAACATTGAAACAAAATATAGGCAGAAAGATATTCTTACTGCTAATAATATATTAATATTATGAATTTTGAAAATGACTAGTTGTTGAACATACTAAGCTTTAAAATATTTTTCTTGTGTTTTTTTTTCTCTCATTGCCTGATATAATGCCAAAATATTTGTGTTTTAGCAACATTATATGCGTAAGCAGTACATCATAATGAATGATAGGAGGTAGCTTATCTAGCTGATGGAAAACTCTTGCTGGTACTTTCAATTAGATTAATGGAGCTGATTCTGAACTGTAATGTGGCTTAGGAGAGTATGACCTCCTTTCTCCTCTCTTCTTCCATGCTGTGTCCCCAATTCCTAGACTTGTCTTTGAATTTGATATGTTGAGGGAAAGTAACTTATGGAGAGTAGCTTCATTTGTTATCAGTTAATTTCCTCTACTGATGGAAAAGTTTGCCTAAAATAGGTTGGAGACTGATTTTCCCCCCCTTCCTTCAGTAATAAGGATTACCAATGCTGGGATGGTAGAAAGTTTGCTTTTCATTTTTCACCTGTGGTTAAAGCTTTTGTTTTAAGTGACATTTACTATTGAATTAAGGTGCATTTGGTGATTGAATGACTAATATTTGAAAGGACAACCATACTTTTCTCCTCTCCATACAGATAATGCTTCAATAATGCTGAATAAATTGGCAGTCCGAAGAGTCTTAAATCACTCCTTAGGAGGGATGAAATTGTGTTAGTTGCATTTGTTAATAAAAAAAAAAATCAATATCAGACTGTATTTATGAGGTTTCCATTTTGAAGAACTAGAGTTTCAAATACTAAAATAAACTTCCAATTGCTAAATGGATGCATAGTCAATTCCTAGTTATTATATTGATTTGTGTTTGGATTTTACTGCTATCATTAAGCCAATTCTTTAGAGGCAGTGAGTTGATTTAGAGTACTCTACAAAATGTATTTTTCTCCATCAGTATGAGTAGTTATCTTGTTTTATTGATGGAGTAATGGGTTCAAAGAAGTTTTATTAATTTTAATTTAAAAAATATTCTTTATTGTTGAGAGTATTACAGATGTCTACCTTTTCCTCCCCCCCCCCATTATCCTCCTCCACCCGATTCCTGCCCTGCCCCAGGTGTTCACTGCCCTATTGTCTGTGTCCATAGGTAGTGCATATCTATAATAATAAAAACATAATATGCTAATTAGACCAGACGTCCTTCCGGACAACCTTCTGGATGAAGCCGGGGCTTCGAGGGAAGCCCAATCTCAGGTGCCTGCGGGGGGGCAGAGGGAAGCCCAGATCCTGGGTGCCGGAGGGGAAGCCGGTGCCGGCAGCCGGGGGAAGGAAGGCCTACTCTTGCACAAATTTCGTGCATTGGGCTTCTAGTATGCATATAAGTTCTTTGATTAATTTCTTCCCTTCCCTCTCCCCTTCCCTCAGATTTGTCAGTCTATTCCATGTTTCCATACCTCTGGTTTTATTTCATTCATCAGTTTATTTTGTTCATTAGCGTCTTTGTTTATTTTTTGGTTTTTAGATTTAATTGATAGATATGTATTTATTGCCATTTTATTGCTCATACTTTTGTTGTTCTTCCTCCTCCTCTTTTTCTTTTTCCTCCTGTTAAAGAGTATGCTTCAACATTTCATCTACTAGTAATACTGGTTTGGTGGTGATGAACTCCTTTAGCTTATTCTTGTCTGTGAAGTTCTTTATCTAACCTTCAATTCTAAATGATAGCTTTGCTGGGTAGAGTAATCTTGATTATAGGTCCTTGCTATTCATCACTTTGAATATTTATTGCCATTCCCTGCAGAGTTTCTGTTGAGAAATCAGCTGACAATCCTCTGGGTGCTCCCTTGTAGGTAACTAACTGCTTTTCTCTTGCTGCTTTTAAGATTCTCTCTTTGTCTTTAACCTTTGGAATTTTAATTATGATGTGTCTTGGTGTGGGCCTCTTTGAGTTCCTCTTGTTTGGGACACTCTGCACTTCCTGGACTTGTAAGTCTATTTCTGTCACCAGGTAGGGGAAATTTTCTGTCATTATTTCTTCAAATAGGTTTTCAATATCTTGCTCTCTCTTTTCTCCTTCTGGCACCCACATAATGTGAATGTTGGTACACTTGAAGTTGTCCCAGAGGCTCCTTACAATATCTTCATATTTTGAATTCTTTTTTCTTTTTGCTCTTCTGGTTGGGTGTTTTTTGCTTCCTTATATTCCAAATAGTTGATTTGATTCTCAGAATCCTCTACTCTACTGTTGAATTCCTGTAAAGTATTCTTTATTTCATTTAGTGTATGCTTAATTTCTGACTGGTCCTTTTTCATGTCTTTGAAATTCTCACTAAAATCCTTGAAATTCTCACTAAGTCCCTTGAAGCTCTCATTAAGATCCTTGAACATCCTTATAACCATTGTTTTGAACTCTGTATCTAAGAGTTTGTTTGCTTCCATTTCATTTAGTTCTTTTTTAGGAGATTTCTCTATTCTTTCATTGGTGACATATTTCTTTGTCTCTGCATTTTGGCTGCTTCCCTGTGTTGTTTCTATGTTTTAGGTAGAGCTGCTATGTCTCCTGGAATTCATAGAGTGTAGTAGGTGTCCTGTAGGGTCCAGTGGCTCAGCCTCCCCAGTCACCTGAGCTGGGCATTCTAGGTGCTCCCCTGTGTGGGTTATGTACACAGTCTTGTTGTAGTTGAGCCTTGATTGCTGTTGGCGTCACTGGGAGGAATTGACTTAGAGGCCAATTGGCTGTGAAGACCAGCGGTGACTACAGTGGAAGAACTGCTGTGGAGGAGATACCACTATAGTGTCTTGCATCAGTGGGGCTTTGGTGCTCACTGAGTCTTCCCTTTGAGTATGTCACTTGTGGATATGTAGAGTTGTAATCTGGTGTGGTCTGAAGCTGTACCCCAGGTGCACTGCTTCTGGGGACTCTGTCACTGCCTGGGGCCACCTGGCAGGAGCTAAAGAGTGATCTGCAGATGGCTGCTATTTGTTTTGAGCATGGAAATGTCAAGCTAGGCCAAGCTGTGAAGCAAGACAGGCTGCTGCTAGTGCCGGATATTGGGCCTGATATTGATAAGTATGGGGCATGCTTACTCCAGCTGCTGCTTGTTTGAGAGATTATAGGAAAGTCTGAAGCCTGAGCCAGGACAGGCCATTCATATGGAGAAGCTGCTGCAAACAGCTTGGGTAGGGCTGCAAATTGGGTGGGGTGGGGTCTCAGGGAATCACTAAGGTGGAGCAAACAGTTTGAACCAGGCTGATGGAAACTCAAATATGGCTGCCAGTCAGCTCTGCCAAGGAGGAGGTCTCAGCATAGGAACAATGATCCCTGAAAGCACCCCTATCTGGGAGAAAGCTGCCCCCAAGTTCTTTTTCTGATGCCAGACAATCTAGATCCTGTCCCCCCAAGCTCCTGCCTCAATGCTGGAGCTCAGAGGGATTGAGTCCATGTAAGTTTGTGCACCGGCCCTTAAAGAGGAACTGCCTTGGTCTCCAGCAGCCTCTGTGTCACTCAGCCACAATCCCCACTGGTTTTTACACCCCAAAGTTATGGGGATGTCTCTTCCCAGTTCTGGAACCCTGGGTTGAGGGTCTGGTGTAGGGCTGGGACCCCTTACTCCTCACAGGAGGCCTCCATAGCTTAGATATCCCTCCTGATTAAAAAAACGCCACACACGGGGGTTGGACCAACCCATTCCACGCCTCTGCCCCTCCTACCAGTCTCAGTATGCTTTCTTTTTTACTCCTCTAGTTGTAGGACTTCCATTCAGCCCAATTTCAGGTGGTTCTGAATGATGGTTGTTCTGTATTTTAGTTATAATTTTGATGTGGTTGTGGAAGGTGGCGAGTACCCTCATTTACCTATGCTGCCATCTTGGGTCTCTGGGTTCAGACAAGTTTTAATGAGAGCCCCAACTTTATTTGTAAGTCAGAGTAAACCTTGTAAATAAAAGTTGTGACATCTGGTACAAACTAAAAGACTAGAAAAGTAAGTTATTTGGATCTCACATCTAAATTTTAGGAGTTCAGGGAAAACTCTTTGGACCCTAGAGGTCTATAAGTCTTCATGTATCAGAAACCTGGGGTTCAGTTTTTGTAGTTTGCTGTTTTTCGGTTTCACGGCAGTAATCTTAGGTGGGAACACTGAGAGCTCATGTTACTGTGAAGTGTCACCAGTGCAGTCGCCTTCAGCTCTAAGCCCAAGAGAAAGAAAAGAGGCAGGGGAGCTCTGACCCATATCGGTACATGACATATAAGAAAATTTAGAAAAGTCCTCTATGAGGAATTACTGAAAAGAACAGTAAAATGTTGTGCTCTGTGACATACTTCCCCATTACTTTAAAATGGGCTCTGTGTTCAGTTATTTGGATCTCACATCTAAATTTTAGGAGTTCAGGGAAAACTCTTTGGACCCTAGAGGTCTATAAGTCTTCATGTATCAGAAACCTGGGGTTCAGTTTTTGTAGTTTGCTGTTTTTCGGTTTCACGGCAGTAATCTTAGGTGGGAACACTGAGAGCTCATGTTACTGTGAAGTGTCACCAGTGCAGTCGCCTTCAGCTCTAAGCCCAAGAGAAAGAAAAGAGGCAGGGGAGCTCTGACCCATATCGGTACATGACATATAAGAAAATTTAGAAAAGTCCTCTATGAGGAATTACTGAAAAGAACAGTAAAATGTTGTGCTCTGTGACATACTTCCCCATTACTTTAAAATGGGCTCTGTGTTCAGTATGGTGAGAGCTAGATTATCGTGACAGTGAGCTCCTAAGTCTAGTCTATGTGGTTGGTTTTGTTTGGGGGTTGGTAGACGTAAGAGCAGCTTCCCCCTGCACTGCTTTTGATGTGGCAGAAGTGGTGAGCGTCTCTCTGGTTTTAACAAATTACAGATTGTTCCCACCCTTTCAGCTCTTTTTCTCATTTCTCCTTTTCCCTAAATACCTGAAATGTCGTAGGTGGTAGGTTTTTTCGCTTTCATTATTTTTTTTTCATTACTAAACTTCCTTATTCTGCCTAAGCCTTGCATTTGTACTTCTACTTTTGTTTTTTAAAAAATAATATAATTGTATTTTAAAAATGATTGTAAATATATCATGTGATTTTGTGGAAAATTCAAGCAGTACAGGAAAACATAAAAGAAGTAAAAATGAACAGCAACCCAGCTGTTGAGATATAACTACTGATGCATTTTAATGGACATCATCTCTCTATTATCTATAATAATAAAAGTGTAATATGCAAATCGACCGAACAGCTGAACAGTGGACCGACTGGATGACCACACTATGACACCCACTGGCGCCAGCCCAGCCAAGGCGGGTGTGATATGATTGGTGGGGGGCCCCACCATCGCCCCATGATCACCCTGTAGAGGGAGGCCCAGGCCACCGGCTGGCGGGGTGATCAATTGGAGGGGCTCCACAATTGCCCCAAAGAGGGAGGCCAAGGCCACACACCAGCAGGCTGCAGCGGGTGGGCGGGCCTCCCTCTGCAGGGGCAATCCATCGCAGAGCCCTGGCCCGAGGCTCTGGGGCAGGTGGGTGGGGCCTCCCTGTGTGGGGCTTCCAGGCTTCTGAGGGCACAATCCAGGATGAGGGACCGCCCCCCCCAACCCCCCCACCCCCGCCTCTGAGTGCATGAATTTCATATACATAAAGATACAACATATAATAGGTAACTTATTTATTTAATATGTAATAAGTAAAGATACAACATATAATAGGTAACTTATTTATTTAATATGTAATAAGTAACTTGAAAATATATTATTTAAATATTTTAATTTAAATCGCTTAATAATTATAATATGATTTCAACATATACAAATACTGTCTTAAACTTTTAAACCTCAATATATTTTGGAGATAATTTCATTTTAGATCTGTGTTATCTTTTTAATAGAACATCATTTATTTTGTGGTGCACCCTTAGTTCACATATTGTCTTTCTTTAGGATCTTAGGTTATTTGGAACCTTTTTATTATAAACAGTATTGCACAGAACTTTCTAGTAGGAAAATCCTTGCACACATTTGAAATTTATTTCTTTAGGTCACATTTCTAAGGGGGAACTACTGAGTCAAGCAGCATGCCTATTTTATTTATTTTATTTTACTTTACTTTATTTTATTTTATTATTATTTTTAATCCTCACCCGAGGATGTGTTTTACTGATTTTAGAGAGGGGAAGTGAAGGAGGGAGGGAAAGAGAGAGGAGGGAGGGAGAGAGACACACACATCAGTATATGAAAGAAAATTGATAGATTGCCACTCATACACACCCTCCACCAGGGATCGAACCAGCAACCTTTTGGTGCACGAGACAATGCTTCAACCAGTTGAGCCACCTAGCCAGGACTATTTTATTTTTTACTGCATTTTGCCAAACTGCCTTCCGTAAAAGCTGTACCTGTACTCTTCTACCAGTATTCTTGAAGGACTATTACTGGTTTTGACATTTTTTAAAAACCCTCCGCTGTGTACTTTGTTAAGAAAACACACCCCACCGCAAGATTCAGAATCTCTATTCTATAAACAGTAGGTTTCTTAATAGTGTTCTGCAACGTTTCTGTAATTCCCAGGTGTCATTAATTTCTCTTCTGAAAATAAGAGTGGAAGCCTCTTACATGAATTTTAATAATCTTAGGTTTCATTTATAGTTTCCCTTTAAAAACTCATAATTTCTTTTTTAAAAATAAGAAAAAAAGGCAGTGCCCTTTTCGTGTAACAAGAGTTGGTTATCATTGCTGATGGGAGCAGCGGTACATTTTAATTCATTTCTGAATTTTCTTACTGAAGCCACAATTAGAAAATGGGCTTGGCTTTCAGTATAGTGTTTATTGATCCTGTGTTAAAAGGCCCAGGTTTTCAGCTGCACCCAACACTATATTCTCTGCATATGCAGTCTATCGTACTGACCTTTGAAAAAAATACATAGCCATTAATTAATTAAATGGGCCCTCTTGAAGGTCCTCTTGCTGAAAAGGTCTGTCCTTTTACCCAAAGAAGGAAGGGTTTGATTTATTTACAGGTCTGCTCAGCATGTAATATAGTATTTGGGAAAATGTCAGGCTCTCATGAATTAAAAAAATTGTCATATGGGAAATTCACCTGTTAATTGAATTAGCTTCCAGAAAGACGTGAGAGCCTAAGAGGGTCTTGTGATGGGAATTAGGTTTGTTGAGAGGCGGTGTGTCGTGTAAGGGAAAAACCTGTTCTCAGATATTCTGGGTTTTACTGCTACTGGGAGAGCTGCTTGACCTCTTTAGGCCTCAGTTTTCTCAGCTGTGCTTTGCACACCTTAATGAACATGCCATGGCCTGGGGATCCTGTTAAAATGCAGAGTCTGGTTCAGTAGGTCTGGGCTGGGCCTGAGATTCTGCGTTTCTCACAGGCTTCTGGGTAATGCCGATGCTGCTGGCCCTGGTGTCGCAATTAGAATAGCAAGAAAGTAGATGATACCTGTGTTTCCTTCTAGCTCTGAAAGTCTGATTCTAACTTAAGCTATCCTCGACATTAAGTTCAATATCTTAACTTAAATTTTTTTAAAAAATATCATTAAGTGTAAGAAGACAAGCAACTTTACAACTTTTAAGTTTGCTAGTGAGAAATTGTTTTCTGGTCATGTCTAAGATTTGTTTAGAAATATTCCAGCACTCACTGTCTTCCTTAAAAAGTTAGGAGAGGAATAGTTAAAACAAAAAATAACAAATATTGATAATTATTGCAGAGTGATGGGTACATAGGAGTTCATTATACGTTTCCCTTATTTCCTATCCTTATATTTGAAAATATATTTTAAAAAAAGAAATATAAAACACAAACAGAAATAAATGTGAAACTGCCAGGGTCACAGACTGAGGTATTTACATACATTTTCTCTCTCTCTCTCTCTCTCTCTCTCTCTCTCTCTCTCTCTCTCTCCTTCAGACAGTGGTTTCTCAATGCTAACTTGTCTAATAGGGAGCCAGGTGGCAGTGACCTGAGAGAAACGCTTTGAAGGAAAAAAGCATAATGGCTGATGGAGCACGTTTGCTGGAAAGAGAGAAACTCAGAGCCGCCCTGCTCCATGTGTGAGACTGAGGCGGGTTGTTTCCGTTAAACATTGCACATGTGTCTATGCCAACTAAGTGTGAATGTGTTGGTGAGATATTTTTGGAAATTCACTTTGCAAACTGTAAACTCACAATAGATTTTGGTTGCTGAATGTATCAATCAAATATTACATTTGAGATGAAAATACTTAACCTAGGGTATAGGAAGTACATACCCTAGGATGAACTTTTTTTAATAGGATGAAAATACTTAAAATAGGGTATAGGAAATGCATATACAACAAATGTTCCCACTACTCCAGGGGTCTTTTAGATGTGGGGTTATAGTGCTGTTTTAAAATCCAGAGTGATGATTTTACACTCTATGAAATAAAAATTTGATTCCAACTAAATATGTATTTTTTCAGGGAGGAATTGAAAACAAAGTGGAGAAAGAATGTAGCTCAAAGAGCTTTGTTTTAGTAAGGATTTGGGGAAATGATCAGAAAATGGTTATAGAATGACATCCTATTTAGGAAGTAGCATTTTGATATGGGATAAACAAATATGCTCTAATATAAAGCTAACCTATCTAGATTAATTATGCAGTTCATGTGTATAGTTCATAATTTGAGAATAATACATTAAAAGCACAGATTAATGCCAGGTTATTTAGAAAAATAGAAAATAAAGAGAAAACAGTTTAGAAGCATAATCCTCAGCCACAACCATTGTCAATATTTCACTCTGTTTGGTGGGCACCAGTCCTGTGGGTGACGACCAGACTTCCGGAGAACCCAGGGCAGGACCGTGACTGAGGCTGGAGATTCAGCTGAGGCTGGAGCCAGGCATCAGGATGCAGTACTCTCTAGTATAGTGGTTCTCAACCTTCCTAATGCCGCGACCCTTTAATACAGTTCCTCATGTTGTGGTGACCCCCAACCATAAAATTATTTTCGTTGCTACTTCATAACTGTAATTTTGCTACTGTTATGAATCATAATGTAAATATCTGATATGCAGGATGTATTTTCAGGGGTCTCGACCTACAGGTTGAGAATCGCTGCTACAGGCAGGTCCTGGCCCCACTGCCCCACAGGTGGGGGTGGCAGGTGGGGGGCGTGGCGCGGTGTCTGGAGGGGGTGGGAACAGTTGGGGTGTCCTGGGCTCGCACGTGCAGCCGCTCAGTCGGGGATTCACAGCGCTGGGGCAATCAAGCACCAGCTTTAGGAAATCCAGCAGCATCGTCCCGGCCCCTCCACAATGTCCAAAGGTCGTCTGATATTCAGGGCCAGGAGTCCGCCGCAGGGGATGGAAAGTCACGCGAGGAATAACCAAGTGCTGGGAATTGGAAGCGGCTCTGCAAGTGCCCATGCTGCGCATGAATAGCCCAAAGAGTGAAGCAGGAGAACCAGAACCGCCTGTGTGTTCCCACCTCCTTCCAGGCCCATCAGCTCGCCCTGCAGTAGGGCTTACAGCTCAGTCACCTGGATAGACACCCAGAGATCCACCTCACCCTTGATGGTGCTGATGAAGTAGGTGCTGACCTCCATCTCATCACGGGTGGTGGGGGCCACCTGGCCCAGGAGGAGAATGTGACGGGCTGTGCCAGCCCCTCGTCGTGATTGCTGACTTAGGGAAGTTTCAAAGAACCTTGGGGGTCAGCGGCACAAGGGAATCCCCAGGGAGGTCATCGCCATGGCTTATGTCCCAGTGAGCCGCGCTGGGACTCAGAAGTTTGGGGCATGGTTGAACTTAGAAGGGCGGCAACAAGGCAGGTCCCCTGGTGAGGGATAGTAGGAATTTTATCCACAAACGGGAGTGAAGTGAACACAGCTATCAAAATGACCCCAGGTATGGTGGACACAGGCCTGTTCATCAACGTGGTGCTGAGAGTCTGTTTCGGGATGCAGGTCGCTCAGTGAACATGAGAGAGAAGCCTTTCTTTCTTTCTTTTTTTTTTTTTTTAAGAATTTTTGTGAGTTTATTTGAGCCAAACTGTCTACATATGCCAGGAAGCAGAACCTCAACGAATTGAGATAATGCTCCAGAGAATGGTGGGTTACATCTGTATTTATACATTGCAGTCAAAGGAGGGACGTAGGTGGGTTACATGAAATTCATTGGTGATAGATTAAGGAGGTGGGAGAAAGCAAAGTGGGGAAACCCCTGAGATTGGATAAAAAGTAAAATGATGGACACGTACTTTGGTGGGTGCAGGGACAATTGATAATGAAGGAATTTGTGGTATCTGTCCTGGCACCCAGCACATTTGGTTGTGCCCCAGGGGCTCCAGAAAAAGGGGAGTTACAAGTTACCCAGACACTTCAAGGGTATGTTATCATACATAGATGCAAAAAGACAGATAGGCTCAGTTAAGGTAAAGGTTGACCTTGTCAGTGAAGATACTGGCCTAGGATGTAACTGCCCACCATAACTGTTTTTAGTTAAAGTTTAATTTCAGACCATCCTTTGTGGTTACTTTAGGTCTCTGAGTTTGCAAGACTGCCATGCAGGCCTCCCCTGAGCTTGTCAGGTTAGCATGTGGCCCCTTTTGTCCACACATCCCCCTTTTGGTCATAAATCAGTCCAAAGGATGCATTGATGACCAACCTTTTGGTTGGATAATGGAGTCCCACGGTGCTAGGAAGGCTCATTCCTAGGATGTCTCAGTGGCAGCATGTCTTGCTGAACAGGTGGACCACTGGGGATGGGGCAAGACCATAACCTTAGATGGCATTTAAGATCGAATGATTATTATTCAAAAAGCGCAGGTAAATGGGAGGCAGTCAGATTCTATATGTCCTTGTTAAAAAGTATTCTGGATCATTTCTAATTTTTGAGCCACCATGATCCGAGTCTTTTTGCTGTTTGTCAAGTTTTGTTTTTCTGCATCTAGTATATCATTTACATATAAGGAACAAAAGTATTTATACTAAACCAATAACACCGATTAGGAACAGAAAATGTCTAATACTGGACAAGGAAGTCTAAGGGGAACAAGCATCCCAGTCAACTGAAAAACCCTTTCCATGTATTATCATAATTTTTTATTAAGCTAATTATGTTTTCCTCCTTCATCCACTGTCATTTGTACCTTATGATATGTTTGGCCAGATGAATTAAGACTCTCTACTATTTCATTATCTAGAAGCTCTAATTTTCTTCTGGCCAGTTAGTTTCCATAGAAATGACTTCATGGGGAGGATTGAGTTCACTTTCCCAATACATTGGTTTTTCAGTATCAATATTATCATAGGTTTTATGAACCTCAGGCAAAGTTATTCTGCCTACAATTTCAGCATTACACCATATTCCAGTATTATTTAATGTAAACTTGGTGTTATTACAGTAAAAATCTCTGAGAGAAGCCTTTCTGTTGACCCAGCCAGGAATGCAGTGTGTTCACCTGAGTGACATGCCTCTCCGGGAGCCTTGCCTTAACATATCTGTGCCAGGGGGGAGGGCAGGACCGGGGTGGGGAGTTAAATCCAGTCTTCTTGTATTGTTATTAAATGGCTTTTAAAAAAAGAGAAATATAAACATATTTTTACTATTGAAATATTCCGTTTTTAAGTGAAGTACAACTTGATTTCATGTTTTATGTAAAACATTTACCAAGAAAACAAAAAGAAGTGGCCTGTATTATAAATTTTACCTTGAGCCTGCTGGTTAAGCTTCTGAATATTGAGTTTGCTGAATAATGTAAATCAGAAGTTTTCTTTAAACTGGTAAAAGGAAGGGCCCAGCAGCGGTGCTTCCCTGATGTCTTAGTGGAAGCGTTGGAGTTTACTTTCCTGCCACACTCCTTGGGTTTTAGTTTTGTTGTGATCATGCACAGTACTTTGTTACACATTTTTAAAAAATACAGTTTTATTGATTTCAGAGAGGAAGGGAGAGAGAGATAGAAACATCAGTGATGAGAGAGAATCATTGACCGGTGGCCCCCTGCACGCCCCCCACTGGGGATGAGCCCTCATCCTGGGCATGTGCTCTAACTGGAAATCGAAGTGTGATCTCCTGGTTCATAGGTTGACACTCAAGCACTGAGCCACACCAGCCGGGCGCCTTGTTACACATTTTAAGATGTGGTTTACCGAAGTCTGGTGCGTGTAGCATGTGGTATGCAATGACTAAGTGTGAACTACCAGGGGAAACGTGCTGGTTCTTCCGTTAAGGCAGTGGTTCTCAACCTTCTGGCCCTTTAAATACAGTTCCTCACGTTGTGACCCAACCATAAAATTATTTTCGTTGCTACTTCATAACTGTAATGTTGCTACTGTTATGAATCATAATGTAAATATCTGATATGCAGGATGGTCTTAGGCGACTCCTGTGAAAGGGTCGTTCGACCCCCAAAGGGGTCTCGACCCACAGGTTGAGAATCGCTGTGTTAAGGGTACATTCAGACCCCTGTTGTTGGAAGCAATTGTCCAGAAACACTTGTTAGTACTGCTGTGAAATATGAAACACTTTTAAATGGTTGTCTTTTTGTTGTTAGTATTTTATCTTTTTCTTTATTATTACTTGCATGGTTCAGCATTAGAAGTTCTCACCTCTTTATGTTGTTTGAGGGTTGAAATAAAACAGAATGGCGCCCCCTCTCCACCCAAAAAAATTTCGCTATTTTTTCTTTCAGTTTTTAGTGTGGCTGTATGTGGTTTTTCGCCTATCTTATATATTCTTTTATCCTGTGGTGTCTCCCCCCGCCCCCCCGTTGAAAATTGTAAATAAGTACTTTCCATTATTATACATTCTTTTATAAATATTACCTGAGGGAAGTGATTCTCTGTCAGGTCTGGGTGAAGATCTTCATAGTCCCCAAATGGGTAGTCCCGAAGTCTCTTTCAGCTTTGATTTACTTTTTAGGCCAGGACCAGGTTGTCCATTATGGTGAGTAGAATAGAGATTGGAAGTCATTTTTTCTGCTGGAGAGACCAGGTTAGTTGCCAGGTCCATCTAATATTTGAGAACATTTTGATTGGAATGATACTCTTATATTTATCCTGGAAAGAGATGCAATCCCAAATTGAACAGAACCACAATAAAACCTGCAGTCCAGACCTGGGCTAGCTCTGATGCCAGGATTCTGGACTCTGAACGCTCTAATGGAAGTCACACTTCTGAATCAAAACCAAAGTGACCCTTTAGGAATAATGGGGATATGATACCACTAATTCTTGTCAGTCCAGGGAGCTCAAGTCTTGCAAACATCATAGACTTTAAGGACAAGTTGACTATAGTCCTTAAGGACAAAACAAAAAATATACTTGCACACACATGGATTAAGTGAATTAATACAAATGTGCTAAGAACAATTCTTACCACATAGTAAGAATATAAGTATCTGGTATTGGGTGTAGAACTGAAGAGACTTTAAGGCAATGGTTCTCAACCTTCCCAATGCCGCAACCCTTTAATACAGTTCCTCATGTTGTGGTGACCCCCAACCATAAAATTATTTTCGTTGCTACTTCATAACTGTAATTTTGCTAGTGTTATGAATCGTAATGTAAATATCTGATATGCAGGATGTATTTTCATTGTTCGCGACCCACAGGTTGAGAACCGCTGCTTTAAGGCAACCTTTATGTCTGCTGTTAAGTGTATTCGGAGCTTTTTAAATTCAGGAAAGTGTGAATTTCTTTGAATACTGAATAAGCTGAACCAAGTTGAAAATAATGATTAAGCCTATTGCTGCCTCTTCTCCCGTTCATGTTTTACCAGTTTAACTGAGGACCTTCCTCAGTTTTACACATTTCTTTCATTTAAAAGCTTTTTCTTTTCAATGCCTGGAATAAAATGATGAAGCAGGGGGAATTAGCTCCTAACCTCACTGGTAACTGACAGTAGCAACTTAAATTTAAGGTCCCAGGCTTGTGTTCCTCTAAGGTTTAAAGCTTTCAGGAATAAATGTACTTATTCTGTTAAGAAAATTCTTTGAAGCAAGTTCTCATTAGAGAACTTTTATCTTCTGAACTTATAACTTGAACTTGACAAATTTCCCCTCTTACTGCCAGTGTAATTGCTTTGAAAGGAATAAAAGCGTATTCCATTTTTAAATTAAAATTTTTTCAATTCTGACATTTTGTTTGTGGTTTATTTGGATTTTCAGGTCTCTAGCAATGTTAATTTTTAAACCTCAGGGTTTAAACGATGTTGAGATCATTGGTCCATTGAGAGTGTAATATTTGAACCTTTGCTCTAGAAATATGTATGTGCATTCAAAATGTATACAGTTTCAGACTTTTCACGAATATCCTGAAACTTATCCATTTATTGTTTGTAAAAACTGTTGCTCCTTCTTAGATAATTATTAGTCCGTTTCCATTTAGGTAATGTGTCCCATTGTGTTCAGTTTCGTTAGAATTGAAGTACAGTGCTGTAATGTTTAGTTTACATAACACAAAAGTTCTAGATCCTCTGTTTGTAAAAAATGATAAAGCAAAGGAGGGGCAGTTGTACTAGATGATTTTTGGAGGGTGCGGAATTCAAAGTAGTGGCTACCGATAATGCAAATATAGCTATATCTGTTTTTATTACTTGTCTTTACTTTAAAAAATGTAATAGAAATTCTTTAAAAAAAACACGTAATTTTGGGGGGAGCATTTCCTTGAGTGATGGTTGTCTGATTATTTTTGTGGGTCTTGAATGCTGTTGTGGAATGCTTACGTGGAATCTAGGTTCCCCTAAATCCCCCATCTCAGGGATTCTGGATCTGCCCTTTGACTAGCTGTATATCTTTTAAAATGTGGGGGAACCAGATCTTTCAAGACCTTTCAGTAGTCTGGGCTTCTTTCAGGGTGTGCGTGCAGTTTCCTTAAAGAAATGCTGGTCTGTCCAGCCTTGGGATGTCGGAGGTTATAAAATTTTCTCTTATTCTTCTCTGCACTTATGCCCACCACCTTGTGATTTCATAGGCTTCTGACACCGTCTTCGCCGTTGGTGATCTATCCAGTGTCATGACTTTAATGTAATCCAACATCAGCACTACTGATGAGTGATAAATTTATGTCTCTAGGCCAGACCTTTCTCCTGAAATCTAGACTTCAGTGGGTAACTAACTGCCTTCTTAACAGCTCCATTTTGAATTAGCATCTCAAAATCAATATGTTCTAAACTGGATTCCTGTTACTTCTCCCCAGAATCGTCCCCTTTTCAGTTGATAATCAGTCCACCTTGCAAAAGCCTTGGCATTATTCCTGATTCCTCTCTTTCTGTCACACTCCATGTTTAGTCTATTAGTAATGTTTGCCTCAATCTTTGTTATATATCCTGAATCCAGCTACATCTCACTAACTCCACTGCGACTGTTACTGGCATTGGGATTCTTGGGTTCCCTAAGACAGAAATTGAGAGGAAACCCCAGAGAAATAGCCAGACAGATTTTATTAAGCTTATGCTTGAGCACAAGGTAGGCAGCACAGAGGAAAGGAAGGTCGTCTGAACTGATTTGGGGGCTGGCTCTGCTTGGCTGCTTTTATCAGCCGGGGGCAAAGTGGGCTTACTTGAAAGGGTGGGCGTTTTGAAAAAGGCAGGCTTGCAGGATTTTCCATTTCAGAGTAGGGTGGCTTCCTTCTCCAGCTGTGTTCCCTGGTAACTGTGTTGCACCTGCGCTTGTGGGGGCAAGATGGGACTGCTCATCACCACTACCCTAGGGAGGACCTGTAGCGGTCAAATCTTGATCGGCTGTGCTTGCGGGTCAGTAGTTTAGGAAGCAGTTAGAAGGGCGATAAAATCAGCTAACTCTGCATTTTTGAGTAGGGAGGGAAGGTTGGTGACATTTTTGTGATCCTTCTAGCCATCAGGTTTTAACTTGGCTTCCTGGGCACTCGATATTTTTCCATCACCAGGCCCGAGTTCCTATACTGTTTCACCCACCCTGGTCAGAGTTACTATCCTCTCTCGCCTAGATTACAGTTTCCACAGTTGTCTGCTTCTACCTTTGCCCTGTCCCACAACCTCAGTATATACTTTTTAGAAATGTTCTTTTTCTACAATTTCTTATTTTGAAAAATATCAAATATACAGAAATTTTCAAAGAATCGTGTAATAAACAGTCATAAACTTTCCTGCCAGATTCACCTGTTGATGACATTTTGGTACACTAGCCTAGAGTCTGCTTAAAAAAGAAAAACAGCCCTGGCTGGTTTGGCTCAGTGGACAGAGCGTCAGCCTGTGGACTGAAGGGTTCTGGGTTCGATTCTGGTCTAGGGCACGTGCCCGGGTTGCAGGCTCCATCCCCAATAGGGGGCGTTCAGGAAGCAGCCAGTCAGTGATTCCCTCTCATCATTGATGTTTCCATCTCTCTCCCTCTCCCTTCCTCTCTGAAATCAATAAAAATAGATTTAAAAAAAAACAGCAAAAAATAAACAGACAAAAAACAAACAAACCCTGATTGATGTCTCTCTCTCTCTCTCACATCGATGTTTCTCTCTCTGTCTCTCCCCCTCCCTTCCACTCTCTGTAAAAATCAATGAAAAAATATCCTTGGGTGAGGATTAACAACAACAAAAAAAAAACACGTAGAAAAGGTCATATTAAAGAAATGCAGTTTCTGTGCAGTTACACACGGTTGAACTTTAGACAAGAAGATTATAGGATCTGACATATTTTCGGGGTTAGATGCACAGTAGTACGTCTAGTCCATTCTCTTCTGCTGTCAGAACTTCTCAATCCTATCTATGTTACCACTTCAAGAGATGAA
This sequence comes from Myotis lucifugus, assembly GCF_000147115.1. Classification (NCBI taxonomy): domain Eukaryota; kingdom Metazoa; phylum Chordata; class Mammalia; order Chiroptera; family Vespertilionidae; genus Myotis; species Myotis lucifugus. Next base: position 6,902,314 of record NW_005871078.1, read on the forward strand.
TCCTAGAATAACTTAATCATTTGTGTCCTTTTCATAGGTAAATTTTATAAAATAAATTTGATTTCATTTTATTTGCCTATATCAGTCTCTGAGGGTAATTAATTCTGTGATTCAATAAAGATATGTTAAGTACCTATTGTCTGTAATGCACTGCTGTTAGGTAATGGGAATGTGGATGTAAGGAAGAATAAAATTTTTTTTACCATTCAGTAGCATGGGTTCAAATATAGTATTGCTAATATGTAACAGTGTAGTAACAGCTGGTTTGACAGCATAGAGGAAATTATTCATCTTGACTGTGTTAGGTGAGAAACGGGGAAGGTGAAAAATGAGGGAGGATCACATTTGAACTTGCCTTAAAGTATGTGCAGAACTTTTAAAAACAGCTTAATTGAGATATAGTTTACATACCCTACACATACTGAACATACCATTTAAAGCAAACAATTTCAGTGGCTTTTAATATATTCACAGAGTTGTGAAACAACCACCACAATCAACTTTAAGAACATTCTCATCATCCTATAAAAGAAACCCTGTGCCTGTGTTGACACCCTATTCTCTCCTCCCCTCAGTCCCTGGTGACTACAAATCTTTCTTTTTTAAAAATATATTTTTATTGATTTCAGAGAGGAAGGAAGAGAGAGAGTGAGAGAGGTAGAAACATCAATGATGAGAGAGAATCACTGATCGGCTGCCTCCTGCACGGACCCCCCCCCCCCCCCGCCCGAGGACTGAACCCGCAACCCTAGCATGTGCCCTGACTGGGAATCTAACCGTGACTTTTTGGTTTATAGGTCGATGCTCAACCACTGAGCCATGCTGGCCGGGCTACAAATCTTCTATCTCTATGGATTTGCCTATTCTGGACATTTCATATAAATGGAATCATGCAATATTTGTATGACTTCTTTCGCTTAGCATAATATTTTTAAAGTTCATGCATGTTGTAGTACATCTGGTTCTTTATTCTGTTTTATTGCCGTATATAATTCCATTGTATGAAAATACTACATTTTGGTTTTTCCATTCATTAGGTGATGGACATATGGGTGTTTCCAGTTTTTGGATATTAGGAGTAATGCTACTATAAATATTCCTGTATAAGTTTTTGTGTGAATATATTTTCAGTACTCAGGTATTGAAGTTTGAAAGTGGAGTTGCTGTGTTGAGGAATTGTCAGACTGTTTTCCAGGGCAGCTATACTATTGGACAATGTATGAGGATTCCAGTTCCGGTTTCTTTGAATCCTAGCCAACATTAGTTACTGGGCTTTTTTTGTTTTGTTTTGTTTTTATTTTCATTTCAGAATAATTCTAGTGAGTTATGAAGTGGTTTCTCGTTTGTTTGTTTTTTTAATTTATTGATTTTGAGAGAGAGAGAGAGACACATTGATTTTTGCTGTTCTGCTTATTTATGCATTCATTGGTTGATTCTTGTATGTGCCCTGGCCTGTGATCGAACCTGCAACCATGGTATATCTGGACGATACTCTAACCAACTGAGCTATCCAGCTAGGGCCTCACTGTGTGTAGTTTTTTTAAAAATATGATTTTTCATTGATTTGAGAGAGAGAGGGAGAGAAGAAGAAACTTCTATGTGAGAGAGAAACATTGATTGGTTGCCCCCACACACATCCGACCAGGACCAAACCCACAACCTGGACATGTGCCCTGGTGGGGAATCGAACCAGCCACCTTTCATTGCACGGGATGACGCTCAACCAACTGAGCTACCCAGCCAGGGCTCATTGTGGTTTTGATTTGCATTTCCCTGATGACTGATGATGTTGAGCATCTTTTCATGTCCCATTTGTGTATCTTCTTTTGAGGCATAGAATTTTAAAATGTGAAGAAAAGGAAAGGGAAGGGGTCACTTCAGCCTAAGAGAACAGGGGGGCCTGAGAAATGGTGAGACAATCAGTAAAACTAGAGAGTAGAGTCCCCAGAGGAAGGGAGTGAGAGAGGACGCTGGAACATTGTTTGGCCTGATGTTTATTTTTTGATGGGCCAGCTCACACTGTCCTTTGCTTATCTGAAGCTTACATTGCTCAAATTTCATGGATAGTCCTTCTTTTGTAAATGTCAGAGTGTGTTGTAGCTAGCTCATTTGATAGATCCATTCAACCTTAAATAAGAATTACTGAGGGCTTACTTCATTCCAGGCATTCCAGGCCCATTAGTCAGAGGTGTGGACCAGTGAGCAAAAACAAGCTCCTGGCCTTTCATGGAGCTCATTTATTCATGGGGATGGTTTTGTACCAATAAGAAAGTCTCGTCAGAGGTTTTATCCCAGCATTTCAGGGTTTGGTAAACAAAGCAGGTCTACTTTGTTCATACTGTTGCTGATTTTACTGGTTTTCACCTCTTCAGACTTAATTTTTAATCCTCAGTCTCCCCTTACAGCAGCAGCCCGAAATTCCTCTTGGCATCTTTGTTTCTCCTTTGGGGACTGTTGAGGTGAAGTCCTTTATTTCCACTGTATTTGGTACCAATAAATTAAAAAGTCTGATAAACTGTAAAGAAAAGTTACATGCATATTTTAAACATTTTCTCTTAAAACATACATAGATATCTCTGTTTCATAAATCTTTTGTTTTAGGACCAAGGCTTTTCCTTTGAATACAGATCTGCTTACTGTAATATTGATGATGTTTCTTATATAAACCCCACATGTAATGAAATCTTCTATTGTTTTAGTTTCCATTTCTTTACAGTGGAGTGAGAATGTAAAGCAATTCCAAAGAAACCTGATTGTAAAAGCCTTTTAGATTTTTATGATTTTCTACCCTAATTTTTACTTTCTATATCTAATTGGACAGCTGTTTTATTTTTTTAGCAACTTGTCTATCTCTATACATATTCATCTTCATTTTCATAGAAATTGCAACTCTTTCCACAATCATATTTCATAGGTCTACTTAATTAAATTATAAATTCAGTGTCATGTACAACTGCATAAAGAGGTTGGGAATAGGTCTGTAGCAAGCAATTTCAGGTAGTGGAAGCAGAAGTGCTACTGGCCATGACCATTTCCGGCCAACGATGGGTAACAGCCATTGTGTTTTACAGGAGAAAAAGGAAACATTAGTTCAGTCCAGGTTATTAAAGAGATTGCTTAGGAAAGCGTCTACTATATATTCCAAGTTAAGTACTCTTCCACTGTGTTCTCTGCCCACTCTGTAGATACCTCTTGTACGACAATTACCTCAGTGTTATGTAATTGTCTACTTTTAGGGTTTCATAGTCTTTGAGGTCAGGGGTATACTCTGTTGTTATACGCATGGTTAGTCCTAGTATATGCTTGGCATATAATTATATACTCCCTATAAAAAATGAATTGACTGCAAGCTCAGTATAACTTAGTAATATGACCAGGCTGTCCAAAAAATGTTTAGTGTGATTCCTAGGTTGCATTAGTTGTATGCATTGTTCAGAATAATTCCATTATATTCATATTGTGCTGAACTGTGGTGATAGGTTTTTTTAAAAAAAAATTTGTGTTTTGTTTTGTTAATGTTTTTATTGATTTTAGAGAGAAGAAGGTGAGAGGGAGAGTTAAAACATCAGTGATGAGAGCAAATCATCAATCGGCTGTGTCCTGACCGGAAATCGCACGGTGACTACCTAGTTCGTGAATCGAAGCTCAACCACTGAGCCACACCGGCTGGGCTAGTTCATGAATCGAAGCTCAACCACTGAGCCACACCGGTTGGGCTGGGGTGATAGATTTTAAGATACACATCGATGAACTGGAGCACATCTCCTAAATGTTAATTCTGTGAGGCAGAGAACACATATGTTTTATTCACTGCTGCATCTCTAGTACCTGTGAGGCAGAATATTAATGCCTGGCAGACAGGGGCTCATTGCATTTTAAAAAATTACTGAATCCAGGGAATATAGAACAGCATGGTGAAGGTTCTTTACTGTTTCTTGAGAAATGGTAAAATGAATAGAGTATGGTTCCTTAGAAGAGGAAATCAGCGAATTTTGAAAATTTGAGGCCTGGTCATATAGAAGAGAATGTGGACTTCATTCAGCTGTAGAGTTGAACAGGGAATAGAGAGTGTGTTCTAGGAAAGCAGATTGCATCTTTACAATTTTTTAAAATTATTAAGCCCATTAAAAAATAGAATGTGTTATTTCATGAGTCACTGGAACAGAAGTTTAATTACTTATTTTAGGGATGTAAAAATACAAGTTTTTGTCTGAGATGTCTAGACAAATTCTAAAATTAATCTAGATCCTGTGAATAGTAACCTTTTATTTCAGTCTTCCACAGCCTTAATATTCTTAATCATTTGTCATATAAATTATATAGGTTTTATGGCCTTAAACAGAAATAAAATTTCTTAACCTCCCCATTTAATTTTTAAGTTTGGTGGAAAACAGATACTGTATCTTATTACAGTAAAAAGATTTTTTTTAATGGCATCCTTATAGTCCAGTACTTTTGATGGGTTGGTGTTTGAAAATCAGATAGATTTTGAAAAGTTCTAATTGTCTGCTTCATTCATTAGTGGTACAGATGGTTGCGTGAATTAATCTGGCATCAGATTGCTGACAGTACTGTTTGTTGAGTTTGCTGAGTGCAGTAGCCATTACACTCCTGCTTATGATATGTAATGAATATGCATATTATAATGAATAAGTCTGTGAAATATAACTATGATATAGTACTATAGAGGTATGGACTTTTTAGTCTTTGCTGCCTCATATCTGTCATAGCACTTGGCAGAATATCTTATTATTATAAGTTATTCAATAAAAATTTGTTAAAAGGCTGGAAAATTTCTCGAGTCCTTAAACCTAAGCACCCATTTGAGGAATTATATTTTTGTTTTACAAAATGTTCATAAATCATAAGTATTTTGGTTCAAATACCAAGGTTGCACTGTTTATTTATCCCAAATACATGATACATAGCTATAAAAATGATTTTCCCCTTTGCCTAATTTCCAAAAAACTACATTTATATTGTACTCGCTTATGTACTTCCTTTGCTTTCTTCAGGTGGACTTCTTCCAGTTTTGCCATGGTAACATTTGTGAGGCTTTTCTTGTCTTTTTTGTTAATCCTTACCCGAGGATATTTTCCCATTGATTTTCAGAGAGAGTGGAAGGGAGGTAGAGAGAGACACAGAGAGAGAAACACCGATGTGAGAGAGATACATCGATTGGTTGCTTCCTGCACACGCCCCGAACCAGGGCTAGGGATCGAGCCTGCAACCAAGGTACCTTGACCGGAATCAAACACGGGACCCTTCAGTCTGCAGGCCCATGCTCTATCCACTGAGCCAAACCAGCTAGGGCTGCGAGGCTTTTCTTTTTGAATAGTGCCCATTCCCTTGATAGCGACAATATCACCTTTCTTATTGATTCACATGTATGTGGCCAAAGGAACAATTCTGTGTTTTCTAAAAGGCCTAGAGAACATATAGCAGGTATGTTCCCTCTGTGTTGGTCATTTTGACAAATTACTGGGAGATGGTGGTTCTAGCTGAGAGAACCATAGATTAGTTCTTAACCTTCATATGGAATATTGTGGCTTCTTTCACTCAGAATATTACTCAGGTTCATGCATGTTGTAGTGTGCACCAGTAGTTTATTGCTTTTTATTACTCAGTTGTGTTCCATTGAATGAATGTACCACAAATATTTGTGTATCCTTTTGCTTTTTGGTGGACATTTGGCTTTCCAGTTTTTTGCTATTATGAATAAAGCTGCCATTCTTGTACAAATCAGTTTTTACATATATGCTTTCTAAGGAGAGTTGTAGATGTTATGAGTTAGATACATGTTTAATTTTATAAGAAACTGCCCGACAGTTTCCTAAATGGTTTTACCATTTTACACTCCCACCAACAATGTAGAAGAGTTCCAGTTGGTCCATATCCTTACCAACACTTGGTATTGTAAGTCTTTTTAATTTTAATCGGTCTAGTGGGTGTAAGGTGGTGTCTCATGTGATTTTAATTTGTAGTTTACCTGATGACTAATGATGTTAAGTACCTTTTCATTTGATAATTGGTTATTTGTATATGTCATATTGATTCTCTTGTTCAGATCTTTTGTCCATTAAAAAATGGATTGTTTGTCTTTTTTATTATTGATTTATAGGAATTTTTTTTATTCTGGTGACAAATCCTTGGTCAGATATAAGGACTTTTAATTTTGAAAATTAGAAAAATATTCAGTTTAGAGGTTTCAAGATTTTTTGGAGATCAGAGTGATTGGTCAGTTTGTAATTGGAAGAAATGTAATTCCAACTCTAGATCTAGGGTTGTAGAAAAAAAAATCGGGGTATGTGGGATTTACCAGTTACCTATTGCTGTGTAACAAACTGCTCCATAGTGGCTTAAAACACCAGTGATTGATTATGTCTTAGAGTTTCCTGGGTTGGCTAGGCAGTCACTCTGCTTCACGTGGTGTTCACAGGGGTCACTACTGTGGCTAGATGTCTAGGAAGGCTTTTCTCACTTGACTGGGGCGGCCGTAATGACTAGGGGCCTGGCAGGCCTCTCTCCGCTTCTCCATGTCTTCTCATTATTACTTAATAGTTCAGCCAAAGCTTCTTTAAATGGTGGCTGGATTCTAAGAAAAAACAGGAGCTGCCCGGACCCGTAAGGCCCAGGCCTAGAACCGGCAGTGACATTTCTGTCTCTCTCTCCTGGTTAAAGCAAGTTTCTGGACCAGCTCAGATTCAAGGGGAGGAAAATAGACCCCTCCTCTTGGTGGAAGAGGCATCTGGCCACACACAGGGGAAGGAAGAATTTTTGGTGTCCATTTTTGTGTGACATTTTACCACAGGGGAATAGATGCTTAGAATTTCCTAATAAAAGATCATTTCATTAAAAGTAGATAGTTTAAAAGTTAGTCCTGTGTTTATGGCTAAGCATCTTTCCAACTCTTTTTTTATTCCATGCATATGTTTATTCCTTATCACATACATTCTGTCACTAGTATTTCGAAGACACGATACAAAATTGGAGATTAAAAAAAGGCTCAGTAGTTTTCACTTAAAAGACAACAAGGAGGCTTACTGAGCTATTACAGATGTTAATTAGGATTCATTTCCTTTAATATGCTGGAAAGAATGTTATGATGCCACTTTACTGATGAACAAAATGAGCTTAATCACATTCTAGGAGCTAAATATTCTGACATTATAATCTCTTCTCCCAGAGCCCATCACAGTAGTCTTAGGATTCAGATCTATTCCTGGGCGACATTTTAGGACCAAACGAGTCATGTGTGCACAGTGAAGGAAAATATGATGGCCTTTGTGATCCTGGAGTATTTTTTTCATCATATACTTTTTATTTTTAAAAATTGAGGCCAAAAGTTACATAAACATACAGTTAACCATAGACCATCTTAAAGTGTAAATTTAGTACATTCACAATTTGTACAACTCCTTAAAGTGTAAATTTAGTACATTCACAATTTGTACAACTTTTTTTTTCATCCTCATCTGAGGAGATTTGAGAGTGAGAGAGAAACATCGATCGGTTGCTTCTCATAGGTCCCCTGACCGGGGATTGAACCCACATCCTTTTGGTGCATGGGATGATATTCCAACCAACTGAGCCACCTGGCCAGGGCTCCTCATATACTTTTTAAAGGAAGAGTTTATTTTCACAGGAATGAAGAACAATAAAATTATTGCAAAACAGACTAATAAGATGTCCAAACATTGACTCAGAAAGAACGTGTCTTTGGTGGAATGGCACACGGGGGCCAATGCATTCCCACATAAGTGTGTATGTCGGTCAGCAGCAGGATGGCCTAAGCAACCTCCCTCTTGCCTCCTGCCTTATTCCTAAGTCCTCCAAAAATTGCAAGAATAGATCACTTGTATTTTACCTTTCCTCTTCTTCTATGGTTAGTAAGCATCCTCAGGGAATCTATTAAACTGGTCCTTTATACCCCAAGGCTTGGGACTTTCACAGATCTGGGAACAGCCCTTTTCCTGGGAGTAGAGACTGTGGCCATTCATTAGCCTCTGCTGGTCCTTTTCCACACCTGCAGAATGACTGACGCACAAGTTGTCCTAAGGGCTGAGGTCACTCTCAATAAACTGGACATTGCAGGCTGCATGCAATCCCTGCCCGTCCCTTCCCTCCCAGATAGAAAGGCATTTAGATGTTTTTGTCATTGGTGCTTTGCTGGGGTCAGGTAAGAACTGAACAGATACAGTAAGTTATTAGAGACTTCAAGATGCTTAAAAAATTTTTGCTCTACTCTCCCTTCCACACCTACAACCGTCTCAAGAATTAGCTACCACCCTCCTTGACCTAAAGAAGGTTGGAAGGATGGGTGAGGGAGGAAAAAGAAATATCTGTCCAGAAGAACTGATCATTACAACATTCATCTTAATAATGAGAATGGGATAGAATAGAAGCAAGAAGATTAAAGAGAAAAATAACCTCCTTAGATAGTAGTATCCCAGTGATTTGGAGGGGTGGGGGGAGAGTTGGAAAAGGAGTCCTGATGATTATGGGATACACTAACACTAAAAATAATGTTAGCAACCTTACTAATTAAAATTTCATACCAGTCATAACAACTTTGACATTTCTCTTACCTATGAAATGGAGATCTGCCCAATTCCCAGAGGAAGATTCATTTAGGACTGCAAGCTACAGCACATTTTCGTTCCCAATATATCCATGCTCTTGTAAGAAATTTCCAAAAGTAATTCAACTCCGATTTTAGCCTGACCTCATCACGTTAGAGCCAAACCCTTAGAAAATTGGACTCTACCAGAAAATGTGATAGATGCTATAAAAGGAAGGTTAGAGGGGCGCATCTAACTCGCCCTGGCGGGAAATGGGGAAAGTGTCACAGAGAATGTAACGCTGAAGTAGGAGCAGATGTTTGTGATGTTGGCAAGGATTGAGGGGAGGATGCCTTAAAATGTGGGAAAACACTTGTAAAGGCAGAAAGGGGTAAGCATATGACAGCAAGTAATTTACTATAGCCAACATGGGTGAGAACAGGAAAAGTAGGGAGTAGAACTGGAGAGGTAGTCAAAGGCCAAATGCAAGTTTTATATTATAAGCTAAGGAATTTGGATGCTGTAAAGAACCATCGAAGACTTTTATGCAGGGGATTGTAATGATCAAACTAGCATATTAGCATTTTAAGAAGATGATTTTGGCAGCAGTAGAGAGGCTGGGTTGACAAGGAGACTGGTTAAGAGTCACTGGAATAATTTGGGCAAGAGATGATAAGTACCTAAACTAAGGCAACTCTTCATGATGAATTGAAAGAGGAACTTCAGTAATCCGAGACTGTGTGGCTCAGTATTGGAGCCACTTAACCCCATGTGGCTATTGAGCACTTGAAACTTGATTATTCCAAAATGAGTTGTGATGTAAAATACCAGATTTCAAAGAGTATCTCAGTACAATTTTTGTATATTGATACAAGTTGAAGCAATATTTTGGATACATTGGGTTCAATACAATATATTATTACAGTTAATTTTCCAGTTTCTTTTTACTATTTTAAAAATGTGGCTAGTAGAAAATTTTAAATTACATATATAGCTCACATTATATTTCTGTGTTTTTTTTTATTACAGACTAAATTCATTTCACTACAATTACCTGCCTAGTTTTGTGCTGCCTGTTTGGCTAAAAAGTATTTCATTTTCACTTGTAATAGGTGTCTGCAATAATTCAAAATTGAAACTGCAATAATGCCAAATTGTGTTTTCATATCTTTGGGAAACAAGGTCGAAAAGTTTGATAGGACCTCATAGCTAATTTTATTAATAAGAGCCTCAATACAGAATATCTGCAAGAAACTGGCTTTTGCAGATGAGTTCAAAATGTGTTCTGAAATCCGTAAGTTGGATAATGTTAATTTACTCTTCTGCAAATAAATTATTTTTGCAATGAATCTTCCCAAGCTGCTGCATGGATAAGATTGAACTAGAGAAAAAATTTATTTGGAAAACATTTTTTGAGACTTTGTAGGTGTTGTCTAAATGCTCTAATTTTTTTTTGGTGGGGGGCATGTTCCAGTTGACAAAGGCCAAGAAATGACTGTACAAGGTAGCAAGCACTCCTAGCAGATAGAGATGGCTGCTGTATCAAACATTCTATTGATGGGTACAGGGTTTCTTTTTGGGGTGAGCAAATGTTATAAAATTGGATAGTGGTGATGGTTGCACTACTCTGTGAATATATTAAAAACCACGGAATTGTGTACTTTAAAAGGGTGAATGTTAAGGTATATGAAATGTATCTTGATAAAGAGATTATAAAACCTCAATCTCTACATGCACATTTGTTACAGTTACTGACTTGCTAGTCATTTAATGAGAACTGTATGAGCAGACTTACAAAAAGCAATTATTTCAAGAATCCTTGTGATCAGACAAAATGGGCTGTACTCTTTTGACTGCCGTACCAGCCCCACAGATCTGATGGCATGTAGGGAAGCCTTGTGGCTTTCTTTGGTGGGTACTTGTGAAGTTATTCAACAATGTTTGTCTAGCCCAGTGGTCGGCAAACTCATTAGTCAACAGAGCCAAATATCAACAGTACAACGATTGAAATTTCTTTTGAGAGCCAAATTTTTTAAACTTAAACTATATAGGCAGGTACATTGTTACTAACTTAATTAGGGTATTCCTAAGGCTTAGGAAGAGCCACACTCAAGGGGCCAAAAAGCCGCATGTGGCTCGTGAGCCGCAGTTTGCTGACCACGGGTCTAGCCAATGGGATTGAAAGATTGAGTATAATTCATTCTCATTCAAGTTCTATACAAAATGAGTGTGAAACACTGAAAGTTGTAGACGGAATCCAGCAGGTGAGTGAAAAAAAACACACAACAACAAAAAAAAACACCACTCCAGTATTTGATCACTTGATGTTGAAGAATTTATTATTTAACAGGGTTTTTAGACAAAGTTTGAGTTGTTTACATCTACTCTGGATCCTGTTAGGCACATCTCCCATTTTTTTGTACCTCAGATTTTCCTGTAGAAAATCATGCCATCTAATTCAGCAGATACCCAAAGGAAAGCCATACAGAGAGTGGCGAAGGATGCATTTATTTCTTTCCCATTTGCTACCATCTGAAGTAAGTAACATTTTCTGGCAAGTCACCAAGCCCCCATCATCTCAGAAGCAAATTTGGTGCATCTCTTTTCTCTCCAGTCCTCTTTCCAAGTCATTTCCAGACAAATGCCAAGGCACAGAGAAGATGCTGGGCCCGTTTGTCATGAGCAAAATGCCTAGGTTTGTACACAGCACCTGCGTTCGTCCCAATCCCTCTCCGAAACAGCCTCATTACCCGGCCTTCCTCTGTGCCTGCTTTCAGCAACCTTTCTGACACAGGTTTAATGCTGATTAGTCCCAAACCAATTCTAGGGCAAGGTTCCCTGCCAGGATAAAGAGTGAACAAAATTGGTTTGCACACAGGCCAGCTGCAGTTGCTGCAGCTAGAGTCTGTCAGTGTGGACCATTTTCTTGTTTACCAAGGCAAGGTTAAATTAGCACAGCATGAAGCAAAACGGATGGGGAAAAAAAACACAAAACTAGCTATGCTGATTGATTATGATGCGGTGAGTGTGGAATTCAGGCGATTTTAAGTTAGTTTGAGAAGGGAGGGTAGAATACTGTACTAAAAGCTTGATTAAAACTTGAAAGATTTGCTTGCTGTAAATGGAGGAGGAGGATGGATGGACTGCATAATCTTTAAAAAAAATTTTTTTTTTATTGATTTCAGAGAGGAAGGGAGAGGGAGAGGGAGAGAGAGAGATAGAAAAACATCAGTGATGAGAGAGAATCATCAATCGGCTGCCTCCTGCATGCCCCACACTGGGGATTGAGCCCACAGCCCGGGCATGTGCCCTGACTGGGAATCAAACCATGACCTCCTGGTTCATAGGTCACTGCTCAACCACTGAGCCACGCTGGCCAGGCAGCATAGTCTTTTAAAGATTATCTAAGTTTACTATGTTATGAATTATTCATTTATGCAGTGTTATTTTCTAAAATATTTGAATCGGATTTTCTGCATTTATAGAGTGATCTCTGGTAGCGAGACTGCCAATGTAGAAGAGAAGGTAAAATGAACTCTGTAATGAGAGAACCTGACCTAAGAGGTCTGACTCCCGAAGCTTCAGTTACCAGGCTTCCTTTCCCTACCTCTCTAGTCAGTACTGCTCCCACTGCAGAGCCTGCCCACAGATCTCCCCTGGGAAGCCAGGCTTCTGACCCCACCAGCGCAAGCAAAGCTGGGTTGAGGGAAGGCCCTCCATCCTCACCCCCTCCACTCCGCCAGCCTGCAGGGGCAAAGTAAATAACTGAGGGTAAGAAGGAGAGGTAGGAAAGGGAAGGGGGGAAAGAAAAGCAAATACAGAGAAGACAGTGTGAGACAGACACAGAGAAGCATGAGTTCCACCGGACACAAAGGAAAGAAATGAAGTAATATACAAATCCGTAGCCAGCTCTTGAGTAGGCAAATAGTAGTGGTAATCACTTATTTTATTGGGCTCTTGAAGGACACACAAATAGTGTATTTTTCTGCAACCAAAGAACTGACCAGTGACTAAGATCATCCATAATGAAAGATCAAATTAATGAAGGAGTGGACAAGATAAAAAAGGCCAAAGCTTCTTTATGGCTTGGGCCCAACATTTTTTTAAGCGTGAGGTACCCTAACACAGAAATTATGTTGTACATCATTATAGGAAATGAATATAAATAAATGACATATTTTAGGTACTATCAGCAAAAGAAGCAAGTTCAGAAACTCTGCACAAGAAATAAGGCTAACCTGCTCACCTAGTTTCACACTCATGTTTCTATGTGAAAAGTAAGCGTAAGCTTTATTTTTCTGAAAGAATGGTTTTAATGCATATATTTAAATTATTTAAAAAATACTGTGTTGCCTCTATTTTGTGATATAATTGTCTCTTTGCCAGCTTGAATTATTGCCTTCCCAAGAATTTCTTCTATAAGCAGTGAGGAAAAATCATTACTAATCATTTTCCTGTATTCCTAATATGCTTGGTTAAGCTCATAACAAGAACTGAATGTATTTGTTGGTTGGCAGTATAGAATTTCGAACAGTCTATTCACCACCAGTAATATTGTGTTCTAGTGAATAAATAAGTTTCATCTTAGTGAAAACAGTATTTCTATGTAACATAGTTTTCTAAATCACAGTTTACTGATTATTTTTATAGGATTGAACAAAGTCTGAAATTGTTGGATTTTTGTTCATTCATTCATACAAAGTGGAAAGGCCTTTAAAACTCATCCTAAAAGCACCACACACCAATGGCTACTATTAAAAGAATAGAAAACAACAAATGTTGGTGAGGCTGTGGAAAAATTGGAACCCTTGTGTACTGCTGGTTGGAATGTAAAATGGTACAGTTGCTGTGGAAAACAGTATGGTGGTTCCTCAAAAAAATTAAAAATAGAATTACCATGTGATTTAGCAATTCCACTTCTGGGTATATACCCAGATGAATTGAAAGCAGATTCTTGAAGAGATATTTGCATACCAGTGTTCATAGCAGCATTATTCATAATATTCATCACATGGAAGCAACCCCGGTATCCACTGATAGGTGAATGGATAAGCATAGTGTGGTTTATATCTACAATGAAATATTATTCAGCTTTAAGAAGGAAGAAAAATTTAAAAAATGCTACAATGTGGGTACGCTTTGAGAACATTATGCTAAGTGAAATAAGCCAGTCACAAAAAGACACAATATAATTCTCCTTCTGTAAGGTACTCAAAATCAGAAAGACAGATGGTGGTTGCCAGAGGGTAGGGGGAGAGAGGAATGGGAGTCTTTGTTTAGTGGGTACAGGGTTTCAGTTTTATAAGATGAAAAGAGTTATGGAGATGAATGGTGGTGATGGTTGCACATTATGAATGAATTTAATACTACTGAATTGTACACTTAAAAATGGTTAAGATTGTAAATTTTATGTTATGTGTGTTTTACCACAAGAAAAAAATTGAAAAAAATTTATAAAATAATTTGACTTCTTACATTCTCTCTCACAAAAGTATCATTTAACAAACATTTATGCAATAAAATTTATCCACCATATAAGTATATCTGAAAAATTATACGTATCTGGAATGGACTTGCAGGAGAACAAATTCATAATGCATCTTCCTTTTTTATTTCTCAGCTATTTCTATAGCATATTATAAAAGAAACAAATATTTTTACAATAATAGTAATGATAATTTTAATTTAGAATTTCAGTATAATTATAATTGCAAATCTTAAATGCTTATTACCAGTAGACGACCTTCATACCACTATAGAAGTATTATCCTAGAATTTGTACACGTAAGATAAAAATGTTTACACAGTCAGGAACAATCATGTGCTCTTTCAACTAGCCTGTGTTCATACTTGTTCATTTACTTAGTAAATGGTCCTTGAATTCATATTTATTTACTAGGTACTGTGAAGGCTCTGGGGTTCAGTAGTGAACAAGATATTACGCTTACCCTCATAGAGCAGCAAGCTTTTCCAGAAGAAATGACTATAAGCTTAGATCTGAAGGATGGCCAAGAATTTGCAGGTGGGATGGGGGCAAAGGGGTGCGGCAATGCTAGAAGAAATGTTTATGGTGGAAAGAACAGCATATGTAAAAGTAGGCTAATTTGAGAGAGCATAGTACATATGGTGAACAGCTAGTGATTTCTGCATGGCTGGAGCACAGAATACAAAGGATATGGAAAATTCCACGGGACGGGCTAAGGCATAAGCAGTTAGATTGTGAAACATTCTGAAGCTATGCTAAGGAATTTGAGATTTATCCTTAGGATAATGAAGCACTATTGAAGGGTTTTGAAGGAGAGTAACATCAGATTTGTATTTAGAAAGATTTCTTGGCTACTTTATGGAGTAGGAATTGGCAGGAATAAGCCTGGAGGCAGTTAAAAGGTGATGACATTTGTAATAATTCAGATGAGAGATGAGATTGGATTGGGCTAGTACAGTGGCAGTAGGAATGGAGAGAGTTGGATAGATTTAAGAAAAATGGGTAAATCAGTAGGATGAAGTGACTGATCAGATGTGGGGAGTAGGAGGGAAGGAGTAGTCAGGGTGACTCTAGCATTGTGACGTGAGCCACAGGGTGAATGGTTGTACTACTCTGAGCTAGAGAAATTGCCAGGTGGGGTGTTGGAAGGGATTCCCTCTCTGGTCTCTAAGAACTCTGCCTATTGTGAGTCAAAGAATTTGTGATTCTTTTTTTTTTTTTTAAAGGGGAGAATGATGATTTTTATTTTTATTTTTTTAAATAATATTTTATTGATTTTTTTACAGAGAGGAAGGGAGAGGGATAGAGAGCTAGAAACATCAATGAGAGAGAAACATCGATCATCCACCTCCTGCACACTCCCTGCTGGGGATGTGCCCCCAACCAAGGTACATGCCCCTGACCAGAATCGAACCCAGGACCCCTGAGTCCGCAGGCTGATGCTCTATCCACTGAGCCAAACCGGTTAAGGTGAATTTGTGATTCTTAATTAAGAAAACCCATTCTGTATCCTGCAGATTAGACCATTTTTGCTGTCACTTAGGTAAATATATAGATATGTCATTCCTGAGTTTATATATCCTATATAATAAAAGGCTAATATGCAAATTGTTCCCTCGACCGGGAGTTCAACCAGGGGGCAGGGCTGGCTGGCCAACCGCCCGAGGCCCCTTCCCCCAGCTGGCCTGGCCTGATCAGCCCAATCGGGGCGGACCGGCTGGACCCCACCCATGCACGAATTAGTGCACTGGACCTCTAGTATTATATAATATTATAACTATTATTTATAACCCTTTATAATCAGTATAGTCATGTGTTAATGACTCAAAAAGTAGCTGTAATGATGACAGCCACCGTTACTGAGGCTGACAACATAAATATACTATTTAAGTAAATTAATAAACATTTAAGAACTCTCATTCATTGCCAGTGGGGAAGCAAAGTGCTACAGCCACTTTGGAAGACAGTGTGACAGTTTCTTACAAAACGAAACATACTGTACGATCCATCAGTCATACTGCTTGATGTTTATCCAGAGGATTTAAAAACTCATATCCACACAAATACCTACACAGAGATGTTTCTAGCAGCATTATTCATATTGCCAAATTTGGAAGCAGCCAAGGTAACCTTCAGTAGGTGAATGGATAAGTAAACTGTGGCACATCTAGACAATGGAATATCGTTTTTTGGTGCTAAAGAGAAATGAGCTATAATCCACCAAAAGACATGGCGGAACCTTAAATGTATATTACTAAATAAAAGAAGGCAACCTGAAACGACTTTATACTGTATGATTCCAACCATATACTCTTTGGGAAAGGCAAAACTATGGAGACAATACAAAGATAAGTGGTTGCCAGGAGTTAGAGGGCGAGGAGGGATGAATAGGCAGAGCACAGAGGATTTTTAGGGCAGTGAAAGTGTTCTGTACCATACTATAATGGTGGATACATGCCATTATACATTTGTCAACACCCCCAGCATATACATCACCAAGAGTTAACCCTATCATAAACTGTGGGCTTTGGGTTATAATGATGTATGTATCATATTCAATTCAGTGTTACCTTCTATTCAGACACCCTCATACCCCCACATGTATGAACAAATTTTTTTTTCTGGCTTTTACAGTGTTTATTGGAAATACTGCTTATGTTGTCTTACATTAGTAACTAAAGGGCATTTCTTTCACACAACCCAGTACCTAGTAATAGATTCATATTACTGAGAAGTTCGGTGTGGGTGGTGGTTAATGAAAAAGGGATGCCAGCAAGTGGAGAGCTAACTCTGTAAATCAAGAACGCTGTTAAACACGCTTGCTGTTGTGCTCACTTTTCCTGACATTTGGAGGAGGATTTTGATAAAACCTTTACACTATTTATGACACATTTTTATGACATAACTTTACTCATCACTGCCATTTTCCTCCTGGGAAACACAGAAAGACTGAGTCGTGTACCCAAGGTCACGTATGGCTTAGTCATTCTGCATTTACGCTCCAGGAGCAGAAAAGCTAAGCCTCATTCTCCACATTAGAGAATACTGAACCCTCCTTATTACAGAAAACACTTTGTATGCTAGAAGAGACTTCTCCCATTCCATTTTATTTTCCTCAGCCTTTTTCAAGAGAAGAGAGAGTAAATTCCAAATTTTGATTCAGGTGGATCTTGGTATTATTAATTGGCACAAGGAATAGAGGAAAAAGAGGTAGCCTCAGGAACACATAAGGAGTTCAGTTTAGGGTACCTTGACTTTTAACAGTTTGTGATAAATATTTGCAATAGGCACTTGGAAATGTTGACCTGGGGAGATGACTGATCAGGCTAGGGTATATATTGGAAAGTCATTTGTATAGGTGGGTAGTGGAGGCTGTTGGAGTGTGTAGAGTAAGAAAAAATGAGCAGACAGAGCCCAGTGGAACACAGATATATAGGGAGCAGTAGAAAAAGAGGAACCCATGGAGGTAACAGCAAGCTCCCCTAATAACTGCTCAGTCCATACGAATTAGTGGAAAAGAGGAAATAAAAGATTGGATACGGCAGCTGGACTTTCCAACCCCAGATCTTGTTACCACTTGGGAATCTCACCAGTCATTGCTGCTACACTGTGCTGGCTTTGGGGAGTACAGCTCTCTCTCCACTGTGCTGGCCTCTCACTTCTTACAGCTGAGAGTGTAAGACTTCACAGAGTTCTTCCAGATTAACAGGAGGAAATCCTAAATGGAAAGTAACATAACCAGTTTAGGAGACTATGTATGTGGCTGCTCTCGCTGCTCATAGAATCAGTTGGTCATTTGGGGCCCTTCACAGAGTTGAGTTCGTTCCCAGGGGCAGGCTTGCCTCTTTGCTGAAGCCAGGATCTGCCTGCACAGGGCAGAGGTTCTTTTCCTCCCACAAGTGCGGGGAGTGGTTAAGCATGTCTGGAGTGCATATGCCTGTCGTCTAGGCTCAGAGGAGTAAGGGCTAGAGACAGGAAAGAGTGCCTTCATGTTGGTCCAGGTTCCATCTCTCCTATCTTCTCGTCATGTCATAAGCTGTATGTTCTCAAGATGATTAACAGTGGGAGTGTCCACCTCCTTCAAGAGAGGCAGACGGTACCCTTTACCATCTCATAATACCTTTGTCCAACAAAGGAATAAGATAAACACGTACCACTGCAGAGACTATTGCAGTGATCATTGACATAAAATAACTTGAAGAGACTGTGTCACAGAACACAAGGGAACAAGGGGATTCGAGTGTCAAGTGCTATAGAAAGGCCAAGTAGAGTGAGAGCTGAAAATGGTCTTTAGATTTTTTTTCATAGAAGCTCTTCTTCTGCTTTTATTATATATGTCAGTTCTGAGCTTTATGCTTTTGAGTTATTTTTATTTTGAATTATACCCTCCACTGCTCAGTGCTCCTGGAGAGGTTAATCTGGTTCCGTGAGTGGATGTGGAGGTGCCTGGGAGTTTGACCTCACTCCTGCAAGGACGTGGGGTTTAGTCAGCTCTGTAATTGAGAAGGATCCCCTATGGCTGCTGTGCTGTGTCTTGTGGGCAGCAGTCCAGGGGTGAGGAGATGGGGCTTTGAGGCAGCTGGTCCTGGTTTCTTCACATTTCTGCTGCTTCCCAGTGGTGTGACTTTGGGCGAATTTCTCAGCCTCTCTTGAGTTTCAGTCTCTCGATCTGGACATTGAAGATGTTGACCCCGAACTTGGTAGAGTTGTGTGAGGGTGTGCAGATTGTAATTCCTTCTCAGTTCCCCTTGAGTGATCTCTTAAAGGAAGGTTATCTTCCCAGTGAATCTTGTTACTAACATTATTTTGTCCTATTTTGCTGTTAGAATAAAATTGCATAGACCTGTGGTTGGCAAACTGCGGCTCTCGAGCCACATGTGACTCTTTGGCCCCTTGAGTGTGGCTCTTCCTAAGCCTTAGGAATACCCTAATTAAGTTAATAACAATGTACCTACCTATATAGTTTAAGTTTAAAAAATTTGGCTCTCAAAAGAAATTTCAATCGTTGTACTGTTGCTATTTGGCTCTGTTGACTAATGAGTTTGCCGACCACTGGCATAGACCATGTTAGTGAAATAAATGCACCCCTTCCCTGCCTTGTAATTTATATCTTTCTTTTAGAGAGCTTTGTTGATTTCTAAAGTAGGATTTTTTAAAAGCGGGTAAGAGGAAACATATTGATTGGTACCCCTGTGTGAACTAAATTGAGTTGCTTGTGTTTCTGGCTCCCTCGGTAAATTTTTTGTATGTGTGTGTGAGAGAGTATTGTCAGCGAAAAGTAATGAATGGAAATGGAGGAAAAGGTCTGTTTTAACTTGTGTGCAAATAGCTGCTTCTTTGAGTCATGCAGCAGAAAAGTTTCAATTTGAATCATCTTAGAAGTCTAGCTCTATAGTATAACTTGTCAGATATGAATATTTTATTTGTAGGTGACTTTCCTTTGTTCCTGAAAGGCAACAGGTGTCCCTCTGGGAGTCTCTTCGGCAGAGAATAAGTCCTTTAGCAATAGGGGAGATTTGTTTTACATATCACAAAGTGCAACATGAATAATAACATTAATATGCTTTCACACAAATAATTGGATAAGTGAATCTCATAAGATAGATATCTAATAATATTACTAATGCATTGTTATTATAGTAATGAAATATTCATATTTTATATATGAGGGAACCTTCAAGAAATTGTGATTTGTCCTACGCTACTAGACCCCAGATATTCAGCCAGAACTAGAACCTTGCTTTCTGGGCTATAATTATTATTTGAAAATCACTTATATATTCTTCAAAGTAATGAAAATCACCTATTAAGCACTGATGAACACCTGGTATTTATTTGAGTATTAACCTAGAAAGTTATGGAACCTTTCCTCTCAGAGCAGTGGTTCTCAACCTTCTGGTCCTTTAAATACAGTTCCTCATGTTGTGACCCAACCATAAAATTATTTTCTTTGCTACTTCATAACTGTAATGTTGCTACTGTATGAATTGTAATGTAAATATCGGATATGCAGGATGGTCTTAGACGACCCCTGTGAAAGGGTCATTCAACCCCCAAAGGGGCCGGGACCCACAGGTTGAGAACCACTGTAGAGAGTTTCATGATGCCAGTTACAATACTTCAATGACTTTAAAAGTTTGTTTCTTATTTTATTATAAAAGGGATAGTGTTATTGCCAGTGGAAATGGGGTTCTCTCACCGAGTCCTAAGGAAAACATTCTGGAGACCAGGTAAGGGAGGGTGTGGAGTAGTGGGAAGGCTGTTGAAGGTGAAGTGAACCAAAGCGCTATCCTGGGTTTAGCTCCTTCTGCTCTGAAGAAGCGCAGCCTTGTCTTCCTCAGGCCCGGAAACAGGGCCAGTGCCCAGGCGCGCTGCACCATTGGCTCATTCAGTCCCGTCTCTCCCTGTCCTCACCCAGCTGGCTTAGCTTCTGTCCTGCAGCCGGTGCCCTGTGCCCTGTGCCCTGTGCCGGCAGCTGCTAGGGGCACGTGACTGCTGTTGTGAGAGTAAACAGTCATCTTTTCTGTCAAAGAACAGTGTAGACAGGGCCATTTTGGACTGCGTGACTTGGCAGCTGCCATGTTGGCCGCATGGCTTGCAGCTCCCCTGGGGGCCACCATCCTGAAACAGCAAAGGCCATCCCCTCCCTTTGAATTAGCCAATCACGAAAGACTGTGCGCCTGGGCTCCAATCAAGAGCAAGGGACAGGTCACGTGTGTTGGGGCTATAAATCCTCAAGCAGCCACCTGCTCAGTGCGGGGGCCTCCGGACCATGTGTGCGCACCCTTCTACACAGAAGTAAAGATGTTTGCCTTGCTGTCGGCTCCCGAGTATGTTTTGTGTTCTACCAGGACCCCTGACTTGAGGGGCTCGCCTTATTTCTAACACTAGGGAGAGAAAATGGCACAAACCAACAAACCAGAGGAAGAGAGAACATTTTTTTATGTATTTGTTATTGTTCATGGTGTTACGGATATCTCCCCCTTTCGAGAGAATACCTTCTGAAACCTGGGTTATGTTGTCTCAGGCTTGGGAAGAACCAGGCATCCTTTCAAACCAACCCATTAACTTCCTAATCTTTCCCAGCTGGCGCTGAGACTGCCCTTAACCAATTTATTTCCTAAATCTTGGGAGGGGTGGGGGCTCTGTCCCTTATCCAATCCTGTCTTTTTTCAAGGCTAAACTGACAGGCCTCTGTGGGCATGTCTTAGTTCCTACTGCGCATGCCTCAGAGGAGACCCCCCCCACCCCCGCCCCCTGCACCATCTTGGCTCCTACTGCCCATGCGCCTGCCTGGCAGAGGACTCTCTCCTGCTGTTTTTATTCCTCCCCATAATGGTCCTTCCTGCTGGCTATGGAGGGTTAGGTTCCCAGGGTGGAGGATGCCCTGGGCAGTGTGTGAAGCTGTAATTTCCTAGTGAAGCAAGCAGGTTAATTGTCCGATTCCGTTCCCCAGTTTATTATGCTTAATACTGTTTGGTTTCCTTTACTTCTCTCCTTCGTTAGTATCTAGCTACCTACACTGACAGTATGACAAGCACGGATTAGGAGCAAAACACTTGCTTTGTTTCTTTCTCCTTATCAGAGGACTGTGGTGAGGTGATTTTTGCAATTAAATAATCCACTGTTGTGTTGTGTGCTTGGTGGTAGGATGCATGGTGCCTAATTAGAATTGGACGGTCTTTGTCCTGAGCTCCTGGCACACTAGGCGAGCTGGAAATTTACTTGAATGAGTTACTATCTCCTATCTTTAAAAAACAAACCCAGGACCCTTCCCTCCACCCCATATTCTCCTCCAGTGTCATCCTCCAGTTCTCGTCTTCCCAGCAGAACCCCTCGGAAGAGTTGGTTGTACTTTCTGCCTCTAGTTCCTCTCTTGTTCTTTCTTAGACAACTCCACACAGGTTTTCACCCCACCACTCCACAGAAACCTCTTTTCATATTATCAGCTTCCTCCTTGTTAAAACATTTCCTTTACTTGGCTTTCACGATAGCCGTGCTTCTGTTTGTTTTTTCATTTTTTTTTTCTCCCTCTTGCTGGCTGCTTTTTCTCACTTACCTTTTTGCCAGTTCCTCATCCTCTCCCCAACCTCTTACTGTTATGTGAGTCCCCTGGAGCTCTAACCCTGGCCTTGCCGTCTTCATCTACATTCATTTCCTAGGTGATCTTATCCAACCCTGTGATGTTAAATACCATCTGTTTGATATTCACCCCTGAATTTCTGGCTTTCCCCCTGAATTTTATTGTGTAAAGAATAGTTTATTGATTTTTAGAGAGAGAGGAAGGGTGAGAGAGATAGAAACATTGGTGTGAGAATGCAACATCGATTGGCTGCCTCCTGCATGTCCCCTACTTGGGATCAAGCCTGCAACCTGGGCATGTGCCCTTGGCCAGGAATCGAACCAGCAACATCTTGGTGCATGGGACGATGCCCAACCAACTGAACCACACCAGCCAGGGCTCCCCCTGAATTTTAAATTCATATATCTAAATGCTTACTCAAAAATTTCACTTGGATATCTAATAGGTATCTTAAACCTAACACAGTCAAAATGAATTTATATTCCAACTCTCTGACACCCCCTCCCCAAAATCCAAAACCCCCACCTCCTCCTTTGTTGCTCTTTTCAGTAAATAGCTACACTTCTTCCAGGTGCTCAGACCGAAAATTGTAGTATCATGATATCCTTCTTGACAACTCCTTTCTCTCACATCTAATCTGTCAGCAAATCATATCTTTTATGCCTTCAGAATTATTTAGAATCTTCCTACTTCCCACCACCCTAACTCTATTTCCCTAATCCATTCTGCCATCATCTCTTGCCTGCATTATTGCAGAAGCCTCCCGGTAGGTCTTTTTATTTCACTGACCCACTACAGTCTGTTCTCTCAGCTCCAGGGTGATCCCTCTAAAACAAATTCCCTTCTCTGTTTAAAACGCTGCAGTTACTTCCCATAATACTTAGCATAAAATCGAAAGTTCTCCCCATTCCGAGGTGCCTGTTTATCTGACTCCTGGCCACCTCTCTGACATCTTCTGTGCTTGCCTCTTGCTGCATCTCAACCATGACAAGCTCATCTCTGCCTCAGGGATTCTGCACTTGCTTCTCCCCCTGCCTGAAATATCATTTCCCGAGATGACCTCATATGTAGAATTAAGAGCACAAATTCTGGAGTCAGATTGCTTAGGTTTGAATTTTCTGGTTGTCTAACATTGGACAAGTTAGTTAAACTTATTGTGCCTCCATTTCTGTATCTGAGGACAGTAATAGTACCTACTTTATCGAATAATTATGATGATGGAATGAGCTGATATATGTAGAGCACGTGGAATAACAATGCCATATAGTAAACTCTATGTGTTAGCTGGGATGGTGATTATCAGGCCTCTACTTCCATGCTGCCTACTCAGCGATGAGTTAAATAGTGCCAGAAGCCCTAACCGGTTTGGCTCAGTGGATAGAGCGTTGGCCTGCGGACTGAAAAGTGCCTGGTTCGATTCTGGTCAAGGGCATGTACCTTGGTTGTGGGCCCATCCCCAGTAGGAGGTGTGCAGGAGGCAACTGATCGATGTTTCTCTCTCATCGATGTTTCTAACTCTCTGTCCCTCTCCCTTCCTCTCTGTAAAAAATCAATAAAATATATTTAAAAAATAGTGCCGGAATCATCAGAATAAATGATAAGTGTGCCTCCGGGGGGATCTGCTTGGAAGAGGACAGCCCACTGTGATATAAGGACGACTCATGTACCGGTGAATGCACAGTCATGCCCCTTCATTTTAGTTTCCAACCTGTAACCTTCCGCATGCCTCCCCATTTCTCTTTCCCTAGTCAGTTTGTCTTATAGGACTCACTGCTTGTTTGGTATTTTGTCTCCCAACTCCAGCTCATGCCAGTTCAGGCTGAGTCTTTGCAAACCTGTGTGGATAGACATACGAAGGAGAAGAATTACCTCACCACCACATCCTCTCCTTTCCCCCTCAGCATGGACTTCATGGGCAGCATCCAGAGTTCTCCATTTCCTCCCCTTGCCTTTATCAAAGTGCTGGGGAAACATTTTCACTCTGAATATTTTGTCCACCACTTATTACGTGTGTGCGTGTGTGTGTGTGTGTGTGTGTGTGTGTGTGTTTTGTATGTGTTTTAACTTAAAAGGAGCAAAATGAAAAAGGGACAGGGCAGAAGAGATTAATTACCTTTTTAAACTTCCCATCTATTTTCATTTTCTTTCTATCAGCAAACTTTTTAGAAAACATCTAGGCTTCTGTGGTATCCTTCAGGGACAGGCAGATAGGGAAATATTGTGAGACTTGACCTTGCTTTGTAGAGAAGCACGGTGGCAGAAGTCTGTGGTGGAAATGGATAATGAGGGAGGGAACTCACTGAGGCCCTAGGGGTGAGAAGGTTCGGAGAGGAGGTAAGTGAAGAAATCTGTAACAGGGCCGCCTGGCTGAGATGCAGCTCCAAGTTCACTCATCTCACAGATCCCTCTCTACCTGTGGCTCATGCACAGGCTATAGAACCCTCAGCAGCGGCTAGGGGCTAGGAGCTGGGAGCTGGGGTTGGGTCCCACTCCCAGTGCCAGTTGAGAGGAAGCATGGAGCCACCAAAAGGCCAGATCTCATGCTCCCAGCCACAGTGAGAAGAGGGATGTGCTCGGCTTTCGAACATCATTGCTTACAATTCTCTGTATCACTGGTCAGAGTAGATGGACCTGGAACGACTTTCATTATTATTTTGTTTTCTTTTTCTCTGATGAAATCAGAAACAAGGGCTCTTTGAAGTAATTGGAACGAATGGTAATATTCCTAGTGATACCCTGAACACAGCCAAGAGTTTTCCCTTAATCAGGGCCCAGTGGGTTTCAGATAAGAGCCTGTTCTGTTAGACCGGTTAGTGGATTATTTTCCCTACTTTGTGTCTCATTTTTGTAAGTTTGATATTTTTTAATTTATTTCAGAGAGAAAGGGAAAGGGAGAGAAATAAAAGCATCAGTGATAAGAGAGAATCATTGATTGGCTGCCTTCTGCACACCGCACACTGGGGATTGAGCCCGCAACCGGGGCATGTGCCCTTGACTGGAATCGAACCTGGGACTTTTCTGTCCACAGGCAGACGCTCTATCCACTTTTAGTAAGCCAGACCAGCTAGGGCCAAATGGGGAGATTTTTGTGTCATGTTCTGATACTACTACGCTCTCCTCTAACGAGTAGTCATTATTCCTGCAAACTGGAAAGAGGAAACACCTGTACTGTGTATTTAATGAGTGCGGTGCTTCTTGAATTCTTTCATGTCAGTACCAGTACCAGTTGTTTGCCTCCCAGAGGAGTGCAGAGTCCTGGAGGAGATGACTTTGTGTGCCTCAGGGCCCCCTCAGCCAGGGACGGCACATGTCACACGGGGGATGTGTGGGGCTGTTCCCAGGTCTGTCTGCTTTGGGCCTCTGTCCCTGATGGTGGAGGTCAGTTCCCAGTCCTGACTGTCCCTAAGGATCCAAATAACCTCCTTGGTGACTTCAGGGTGCTTTTAGTCTTTCCTTTACTCCGTCAGTTCCGGAGCCCATAGGCAGCTTCCCCCAGCCTTGAGGACCCTGCATTGTTGGACTCTTTAAAGGAGACTGACATCTCAGCAAAGATGACTAAAAGCTGTAGACATTTAGGTAACCCATAAAAACATCCAGAAGGGTTTTTTTTTGTGTGTGTTTTTTTCATCTTAATGGTTGAAAGTATTATGTGTCCTCCCTCTTCCCCCATTGACCCCTTCCAGCCCGCCCCCCCCCCAGTTTTTTTTAAACACGTTTTCATTGCTTTTTTTAGAGAGAGAGAAAGAGATAGGGATAAAGAGATAGAAATATCGATGAGAGAGAAACATCATCCATCAGCTGCCTCCTGCACGCCCCTCACAGGGGACTGAGCCTGCAGCCCTGGCATGTGCCCTGACTGGGAATCAACCAGTGGCCTCCTGGGTCGCCGCTCAACCGCTGAGCTACATCAGCCTGGCGTCCAGAAGTTGTTTTTTTGTTTGTTTGTTTTTGTTTTAATTTATTTTCCCTTTATTGATTAAGATATTACAAATGTGTCCTTATCCCCCCAATCCTGCCCTTACACTCGTTAGCACCACTCAGTTATGGAGCTCTGGTGTGGATTCTTTCATAGCCTGGTCCTCGCTCTAGTAAACTTTCCTCCCAAAGTTGTCACTTCTAAGTAGAAAGTGCTTATGAGGATAGTTGATTAAAGTGGAATCTTAGTACAGAGCAAACTTCAGCTTATGCTTGCATAGTGATTTACAGAAGGTAGACTTCTTATAATATCGAATATACTTATATGCTTCTGTCCTTACCTGAAATGTTGGAATGTAATCTTTAAAACAGATGTGATTTTCAGAGCAGTCTTAGATTTACAGAAAAATGGAGATAGTACATATTTCCTACACCCCTCACCCCTCGTCCACACATGTAGTTTTCCCTATCATTAGCATCTTCTAGCAGTATGATGCATGTGTTACAATTAATTAATCAATTTTGATACATTATTAACCAAGGTCTGTACTCTGTTCAGATTTCCTTAGTGTTTACTCAGTGTCCTTTCGGTGTTGGAGGATCCCAGCCAGTGTACCGCACTCAGTCAGTCGTCATGTCTCTGAGGCTCCTCTTGGCTATGACAGTTTCCCAGACTTTCCTTGTCTTTGATAATCATGACGGTTTTGACAAGTATTCATGAGGTAGATTGTAGATTTCTCCTCTTGGAATTTGATGTTTTTCTCCAGATTATACTGAGGCTGTAGGATCATATGATGAGACTATGTTTAGCCTTGTAAGAAGCTGCCAAACTGTCTTCCAAAGTGGCTGTGTACCATTTTGCATTTCCACCAGCAATTTATGAGAGTTCTGTCACTTGTATACTTGTCAGCGAGTCAGTTTTTTGGACTGCAGCCATTCTGATAGGTGTGTAGAGGTTGGGATATAATTTTTAACTTAGTCATACTATCATATTTTGTTATCTCTTACTATCCTATATAATCCTATATAATAAAAGGGTAATATGCAAATTGTCCCCTGGACCAGAAGTTTGACCGGAGTTCAACCAGGGGGTGAGGGCGGCCCACCAACCTCCTGCGTCCCCTCCCCATGGCTGGCTCGGCCCTGATTGGGGTGTGCTGGCCGGACCCCACCTGTGCATGAATTCATGCACCAGGCCTCTAGTCCTATATAATAAAAGGCTAATATGCAAATTGTCCCCTTGACTGGGAGTTCGACCAAGGGGTGGAGTCGGCTGGCCAACTACCCTCGGCCCCTCCTCCTGGCAGGCCCAGCCTGATCACCCCGATCAGGGCAGGCTGGCTGGACCCCACCCATGTACAAATTTGTGCACCAGGCCTCCAGTAGAAACATAAGCTTTCTTCTGGTATTTCTCTTCAAATTACCATTAAGAAAAGAATGTGTGCTTTTCCCCATTTGAATAACAGTTATAGATGTTTAAATAGCATTTCACTTATTACAATCTATAATAATAAAAGCATAATATGCTAATTAGACCAGATGTCCTTCCTGACAAAGCCGCAGCAGGCAGAGGGCGAGGCAGAGGCGGCAGAGGCTCACGGCCGGCGGTGGGCGGGGGCGGGGGCCAAGGCCCTTGCACAAATTTTGTCATTGGGACTCTAGTAAAATATAATTACCTATTCTCTTTCCTTTCTTATTACTAGCTTATAAGCTGTATACTGTTGGTGTGAAGTTATATTCCATTGATGTTGATGTTTCATGTTGATTGCTTTTGTTTAATTTTTTTATTCTCATTTTCCATTCTTCACAGTCAAATTTTTTGCTTTTTTGTTTGTTCATAAAGCTTTTTTGTTTCTGTTACATTATGTAGTTTTGTACCAATGGCTAGAAGCAGATCGTCATGGCAGGAGCCAAGATGCTGCAAATACGACCTCAGGTAAAAATAAAAAGTTGAGGTGTTAGAAATCATTATTTTAATTCACCCAAGCCCATCGTACTTGTTTCTTTATTCAGTTTTGCTCAGGCAAAAAATAGGTATTGTTTTGTATTTCTATTCTTTCTTCTGCATCTTAATTTTTTTTAAAGATTGCCTTTGCTTCAAGCCTTGAAAAAAATTATTAATGAGCCTGTAAGCTCTCTTGGCAGATATGTCCTATTTTTTAGGGGGAAAAGCTTAATTGCAGCTAGGTTTAGGAGGAGATTACTTGACAGTATTACTTGAAATTAAGTCTTTATGTAGTTGTAGTGGGGGGGTATTAATATTTGCACAAATTTACAACCCTTGTTCATTTCAGGATAATGTTTGAAGGTGGATTTTAAGTTAAGTCAAGGATGCTTACATATAATTTCTAGTTCCTGGGAATCCAAATTCTTAGACTGACTCATTTCTCCTGCTAAGTCCTAGGAATAGAGTCTAAGTTAGAGGTTTATTGAAACCTGGGCTCAAATTGGGAAGATAAGGTTATTCCCCCATCTCACATCTCCAAAAGGCATCTCCAGGTTTGCTTCTCCGACTGGTACTAGTAGGAATAGCTGAACCCTCTCATTTCTAAATCCTTAACAGTGTCACCAGAATTTCTCCGTAGTTGTTTATTCCCCCAATTTCCTTCAAAATAATATTTGCCAAGACAGCTGTTTATATAGCAATGATCTTTCCTATTGCCCCCACCCCCTTTTTGGCAATCTAATGAGAGGTGGTGGTGGTGGTGGTGGTGGTGGTGGTGGTGGCAATGACTCTGTTTTTCTTTTGTTAGATTTGGGTTTCTGTTTCATGAGTTTTTTGGGTTTTGTTTTTGTGGAATTTTTTCTCTCTGGAGGTGGTTTTCCTTCTCTCTCTTCTGGTGATTAATTGGGCCTCAAGAGGGTGTGGTGTTCCTTAGTGAGCAGAACAATTATATTGAAAATGGCACTGTCGTAACTTTTCTGATTTATCTTTTGTCCCATTAATAACTTCATTTATGAATGAGGATAATGTTACTATTTTAACTGAACTCAGGCAGGAATCATTAAAAGGTAAGTGTTTCAAGGAGTTCTGTCCTGCGAATGTGCTGTTTCTTATGCCCCACAGTGTTTCATATTTTATTTACATTCACGGATAATAAAAACAAGCATTTGGGGGATTTGAGGGTGGGCGAAGGAGAGCGTTTCTTGGTGGCTGTATATTTCTGAGGCTATCCTGTTGCTGTGTCAATAGCACAGTCAGCAGATAGACCTTCAGAACCAGGAGAAAGTGTCTGTTTTATTTTTTTCTCTGACTTAAGGTGAACTAAAAAGTAACCTTTTTTTAACATGAAGAAGTGACTAATCTAGAATATAGTATTAGCTTAAAGATGGCATTCATCCTCCCAAAATAAACCATTCTGAGCCCTGACTCTTTTCTTCAGACACATTGACTCCTGGACTATTTCCCGTGGACTTTCTGATGTTTACAGACCCTTAGAAGCATGGTGCAAAAGTGGATAACTTGCCTTAGGGATGCCCTTGACCTTTGTCTTCTCGAAGTGAAAGCTCTCTACTCCATCTCTTAAAAGATGGAAACATGGGGCAGGAAGATGACGTGCTTGCCTAAATAAGTAAGAGGAACAAACCCAAAGGAAAATGATCATTAGCCAAGGGCTCAAATTAGAAACAGTAGGTTACTTGCAGCAAGTCTATTTAAATTATGTGCCTTTATTCAAAAAAGCTCTTGGGTACTATATTGCAATCTCCAGCAAGATTTTAGAGCAAGCATGTCAAACTCAAAGGGTAACACGGGCCAAATAAATAAGGTTTAAGTTTATATGGGCCGCAAAAAAAAAAAAGCTTCAATTTTCATAGAAACGTAGGTTTATTTCGATAGAGACATGCTGAATACAAAGGGCTGAAATAAATGAGTAGTCGTTAACATAAGATAATAGAACATTTTAATAAAAATTAATATTTTTTCTTGAACATTAACTTACCAGACACTGAGTAACTGTACAAATTAATAAGCGTAACGCAAATAAACCTATTTTTCTTGTTCTCTGAAAGTGAAATATTTCCTGTTGCGCACACCAAACAAGTCAGTCCAAGACTAATGACGTGGCAATCGGCTGCTAAAATATTCGCTGCTAGTATCAGTGGAGAGAAATGGTGTGCCTGCACATAAGGCGTGTAAGGGAAATGAATGCAACACTATTATAGTAATCTAGTCATTAGTGAACGTTGTAGTTTGTTATTAATAATTATGTATAACAGGATATTGTAAAACCTAAGTTACGAAGTTTTTATTAAAACATTTCTTACATACATTTATATTGAATGGGCTGCAAAAATATTTGTTGCGGCGAGTTTGACATGTTTGTTTTAGAGTGTGCTTTTTCTCCTTCTGTGATCTGTTTTGCACTAAAAGGTGTTTTAATATTCATATCTTAATATTTTTATGAAAAATGGAAACGGAGTCTGACTACATGTCCAAGTGTGACTCATAAATTGCTTTATGATATTTTTACTGGTACAAATACTGGTAACTGGCATTTATCTTTTGATATAACAGCTCGTGTTTTGCGCTTAAAAAGTAAACTTTAAAAGTACAAAAAACACAGGAGAAAGAATAATGTTGCTCCAAGGTCTTCTACTTTCTCAATCTCAACTTTTTGACATTGAGAATTTAAGATCCATCCACATTAAAATAGTTTATGAAACTAAGGCATTTGTAGGTAACAGGTCTCATGGGAGTGAATTTGATCGAAGAACTGAGCTGACAGCTATTATTAAATTTTCTTATATATAACAATCAAAGACTAGTCTACTTTTCTTTCCAGATTTTTGACAGGTGATGAATTTGGCTTAGAATAGATTGTTTCTTTTCAGAGTTTAGTGTGTTCAGTATGTTTTGTCTACTAAGCTAGACAACTCAGTAATGATGTTTCTAATTCTGTTAATTCTTGTAAAAGCCTGGAGATGCAGTCACATTTACCAGAGAATTTTGTGGAAATTTAAGCCCATTGCCTTTTTTGAGTACTGTAGCATTGGGTCTGTCCATGTACAAAATTTCGGGATTGTAAGAGGTATGATCAGCTTAATTCAGGATGTTTCTTTAATAAATTAAATGTTTCCAAATAGATATTTTTACCACTACATATTGCAGTGAGGACAATAATTAGGTTACGGCAAGGATTATATCATATCTGACTTTTAGTATCAATTGTCTAGCCAGGATTTTAAAATTCAGAATCTAAAGTCTTCAGTGCAGACCTTTTATTACAGGTGGTTGTTTTGTTGTTTTTTTCATTTGTCCATTGAGAATTTTACGGTGCAGACTGTTAGAAGTAGAAATTGAATTAGATTTCAGCACCATCAGTCAGTAAGGCTACAAAATAAAACTAAAGCTATGGCATGCTTTTGAGGAAATTCTAGATGTTAACTAATTGTTATTTGATATAGGTGAAAATTTTGACCAGAGTCCTTTGAAAAGAACATTCAAATCCAAGGTTCTGGCCCACTATCCTCAGAATATAGAGTGGAACCCTTTTGATCAAGATGCAGTGAATATGGTATGTATTTTTCTTTCCCTTTTTAGCCTTTTTATTTTACTGAGATGACAATAGTGACTATTTTGAATGTCTTACATTATTTTAGTTATGTATGTATATATGTATGTATGTATGTTAGTCCTCACTCAAGGATATTTTTCAATTTATCTTATTTTATTTTATTTTTTTTTAGAGTGAGGGAAAGGAGGGGGAGAAACAGAGAGAGAGAAACATTGATGTAAGATGTCTTTCTCACATCGATTGGTTGTATCACTCCTGTGCCCCGACCACGGTCGGGATTGAGCCTGCAACTGAGGTACATGCCCTTGACTGGAATTGAACCCGGGACCCGTCAGTCCAAGGACTGGTGCTCTAACCACTGGGAAAAACCAGCTAGGGCATTACTTAATTCTTTAAATATACATTTTTATATGATAATATACTCATTTATAGATGTAAAAAATTAAACTCAGAGAGTTTCAGTAACTTGTCTCGGGTCCCCATAGCAAATAATTATATATAGCGGACCCTCCAAACCATTCTCTTTTCCTACTATTAAGCTGTGTTGTGAGTTCATATTAACTAACACATAGGTGGTTTTGATAAACAATGATACTACTTTGTTGTCCTGGAAAGAATCCTGATGGAAGGAATATGATTACAGTTCTCATATTTCAGGGAATGTTGTATGATAGGCCTGCAATGTACCATAGTCACAGAGTAAAGAGCGAAAGGCCCTTCAGTGTGTCATTTAGACAGTAGGAATTTGTTTGTAAGGGCTTTGAATTAATGTCATGCATTACCAGTGGTGATTTTACGTCCCTTCAGAGATTCTTGGGCCTAAGTAGGTCATAGTTTGCAGATCATTTAGGAATCTGCAAATTAATGGGAAAATATTAAAGAAAAGAGTGTCAAAATAAAGCAATGGAAAAATGGATAAGAATGTAAATAGATTATAACACTCGATCCCCTTAAATTAGTAAGATATTTCAAAGTATAAATTATTTTGTGAGAAATTAGAATGGTTTCTAGAACTAGGGTCTTAACTACAATATAAACCCACAGTCATTTGGAACCAAATATCACACTGATGTGTGTGTGTATATGTTTTTTCTTTTAATTATTTGAATGGATTAAAAGTGAGATATTTGTGAAATTAGGGAGGGTCCTGCTTAGAAGCCTGGATAATATTTTAGACCCCCTTGAACTCTGTGATTATAAAAATCAGGGGGCCCCAAAGTGAACAAATCAGAGATCAGGCATGACAGGCACGGAAATGATTAACGGTGAACTGAGACACTAATCGGTATGGGTTATTTTGTCTTTGTTTTTTTACTATTTTAAAGGTAGAGCCAAAAGACCGTTACTATAAGGGAAGGAAGTTAATGTTTAATAGATGCCTGCTAGACACTTCATGTATGTGACTTTCACATACATGCTTGCATGTACCCAGTGAGGACCCTAACTCATATTTTGCAGAGGTTTAGTTACTTGTCCAAAGTTATACAGGGAGTCTCAGAGGTTAAATCCAGATCATTTTTCCCTCCAGCTCACTCCCCGCCCCCCATGCTGTCTCCCCCAAAGAAAAACTATGCAACTTAGTTTTGACCTGCACCAAGATGATATGGGTCACATTGGACCTTTGTGGTATTTCTATATCACAGTAAACCCATTCCAGTCTGGGGCTTGCACCAAGCAGGGAGTTAACGTGGTAATTTTCTAAGGACAGATGCCTAAGCCTCCTGGCACTTTAAGTCATCACAGAATCCAGTGCAGTTATTTCTCTAAACCGTCACCCAATACCAAAATAACCAGAGATACCATTTTACTGGAAGTTAATACTGCGGAGCCCGGCCTCCTCTTTGGTGAAGACAAAACTATAGATATAAAGTAGAACACAATTGTTGTATTTATGGGAGTTGGAGAATTACAGACAAGTTTCTGACTAAAATAGCCAACAAGCAGCAGTGACAAAAAATAATTTACCAGCTGCTTATATCAGCAAATTAATGGGAAAATAGTAAAGAAAAGAGTGTCAAAATAAAGCAATGGGAAAATGGACAAGAATGTAAAACGATTATAACACTTGATCCGCTTAAATTAGTAAGATATTTCAAAGTATAAATTATTCTGTGAGAAATTAGAATGGTGTCCAGAACTAGGGTCTTAACTACAATATAAACCTACAGTCATTTGGAACCACTCAAGAATATTTTTCAATTTATTTTATTGGAACCAAATATCACACTGATGTGTGTGTGTGTGTGTGTGTGTGTGTGTGTGTGTGTGTGTTTTCTTTTAATCATTTGAATGGCTTTTGCTTCTATCTGCAAAAAATTAATTTTAAAATTAATTATTCATTTCCTTGCTCTGTCTTTGCTATTTTCCTCTCTCCTTGCCTCTGAGGTTATTTTGTGTAAGCAGCAAGTTTCCCTCTGAAGAATAAACACAGAGGTGTGTATTTTGATGGTTAAGCACCACACAGCATTTTGTTCATTGCTGCAAATCTAAAGGGATTTGCTGGCACTCCTTGAAAATCTCTGAAAAGCATCCCATTAAACTAGTCTGCATTTGGGTCATAGATTTACTGCCCTTAATTTCCTCTTTGATTTATTAGTAAGTGCATTTGTATGAAGCTATAATTTATTCCCACCAAAAGGTATAAAGCTTTGTTCTGTTTGTAAGATTTATCTTTATTGTTGAAAGTATTACAGATGTTTTCCCTCCCCGCCCCCCATTGACCCCTTCCACACCGCTCCTCCCACCTTCAGGCCTCCCTCCCTCCCCCCCACACACACTATTGTCTGTGTCTAGAGCTTTGTTCTTGCCGTTAGCAAAATCCCACTCCAGCTGAAACCGGTTTGGCTCAGTGGATAGAGCGTCAGCCTGCGGACTGAAAGGTCCCAGGTTCGATTCCGGTCAAGGGCATGTACCTGGGTTGCAGGCACATCCCCAGTAGGAGATGTGCAGGAGGCGGCTGATCGATGTTTCTCTCCCATCGATGTTTCTAACTCTCTATCTCTCTCCCTTCCTCTCTATAAAAAATCAATAAAAATATATTTAAAAAAAAAAAATCCCACTCCAAGGAGTGAGTCACCGCCTTCTGTAGTATCAGTCATTCCTCTAACAGGCAACAGTGGTGCTTTGAAATAAGGTTAATTTCACACAGAAATTAAGTACCCCAAAGCAGTGAACTTTGTTAAATAAAAAAATTCCACGTGTATGAGTGCAATGCAAATATAATAGAAAATAGATATAAATGACAGGTGAAATTGTTTCTGAATTAATTGCTTTTTATATATCTTCTGGTTGTTAATTCAGAGATTTTTATTGGGGGGGGCGGGGAATGGAAGTATCATAAAACAGAGAACAATACAAAAATCTTATACCCACCACCCAGAACTAACTCATGTCAGCATTGACACTTTGCTTCAGGTCCATACCTTTCCTCTTAAAGCAAAGCATTGCAAAAAGAGCTGAAGTTTTCCTGCCTTTCCCCCCATTTCAGATCTCTCTGAGTCCTCTGTATTGGCATCCAGATTGTCTATGCAGTGTTCTAGTAGATAGATCTTATCCTTAAGAATGTGTGGCTCAGTTGGTTGAGAGTTGTCCCGTGCACCAAAAGGTTGCTGGTTCAGTTCCCAATCGGGACACAAGCCCAGATTGTGGGCTCAATCCCTGATAAGAGTGGGTGCAAGAGGCACCCACTCCATGTTTCTCTCTCACATTGATTTCTTTCCCTCTCCCTCTCTCTCTTTCCCTCTCTCTCGCCTTCCCTTTCCCTTTTTCTCTTTCTCTCTCCCTGTCCCTCTTCCTTCCTCTCACTCTAAAACCAATAAAAACATATTTTAAAAAAATATAGTGAATCTGGAAATTGTTAGGAAGAAAATATGGTCAATACGTTTGAAGCAAGTTATATGAAGTGTAAAGATTCTGTTTTGTATATCCTAAATGAAACATCTGATGTGTGATATTTCCGGCAATAAAAGAGTAACAGCTCTAAGTTTACAACCTGTAAAGCTCTAAGTTTACAATTTATTATTTACTTTAATAACGAAGAAGGGTGGAATGGAATGATGAGCAAAGAGTAAAGGATTGGCTGGCTGGAAATAAACCTATTCAGATGCCTGTCTTACAAGATTCAAAAAGAAAAGAGCACTATATATACTTTACAGACTCAGCAAAAATTTGAAATGGATAACCCTTAGTTACATTAATAGGTTTGACATTCAAATGAAAGTAAGCACTCATTTTAACCCAAGTTTAAGCTTGTGTCTCACAGTAAACTCATAAGAATGGGATTCTAATCCAGTCATTACTGGGGTAGCCCACTTGTTTTCTTAACATCACAGCAAGACTATCACACTGGCATCTCAAACTCAGCACATCCAAACTGAATTCACAATCTTCCCACCAACCTTGATCAGTCCAACCATCTCCCTAGTTACTTAAGTCAGAAATCTAGTATCATCCTTGAAAGCTCTCACTTTTCACCCTCCCTCCTAGGCAGTCAGTTATGTATCTACCTCTCTCTATTTCTACACACCCACCATAGTCCGAACCTCCAAGCTCTCTTACCTGGACTCCTGCTCCTGTCCTTTCCGTTCCTCACACTGTAGCTTCCACCTAAGCTGTTGGTTCTCTCAAAGGCTCTTCACATAGTAAATTCTTATTGACCCCTCAGATTTCAACTTAAATGTGATTTCCTCAGAAAAGCCATTTTAGACAACCGTCCACCACCTTCCCAACATTCAGTCAGGTTCCCTTAGGTTCTCTTAGCACCTTGTACCTTTTGTAGCACTTATCCCAATCGCAGTTAATTATTATGTAGTTAGTTGTCAACTTTATGTCTCCTCCTATAACTCCGCATCTCACCACTAGGCCAGGAACACTTTCATTCATTGCTGTGTCCCCCGCTTTGCACATAGTAGGGATTCACATCACTGAGTAAATGAAGGAAAGTTTACTTGTTTACAATACTTCCCTTCCCCATCCTTGTCTATTCAGATGTCATCTCTAGTGCAAAACCATCCCTTAAGCCGTAGTTAGGTGCTCTCTCTTCTCTATTTCTATAAATCTTGAACATACTCCATAGCAGCACTGATCACATCATTTTGTAACCGTTGGTTTACACTATGCCTGTTTTTCCTGTTAGATTGTGAGCTCCCTGAGGTAGGGATTATTTTCATACTTGTCTTTCAGTTATTAAGGTCTAATGCAATACATGTTATAAAATAATATTAAAGGAAGAAAGGAGGAAAAGGAGGAAAGTGGGAAGGAAAGCAAACTGACCAACTCTTTCAGAGTTTTCTGAGTAATTTCTCTTTTATTTGGGTAATAAGAGAGAGGGCATAGGAATCATAGAAGGATAGAAAAGAAAAAACGGAATTACTAAAATTCTAGCCAAACTTCCTGAAGAGTCCAGAGGGACAATAAGGACATTTGGTCAATCAAACCAGGAGATGTACACAACATTGTGAGCCCATTTTTGCTAAATTAATTTTGATGTCCAGTGGCAATCTGGGCAACAGTGACAACTCTGAATTTTTAGTTGTTTTATTGTGAGAGAGTGGTATGGGGCAGGGGGTATTGTTAGTATATATCAATATTAGGGAGTAACAAGAGATTGTTGGATGCCATAGTGAGTATCTTGATTTCTATCTCAGATTTTCTGAAACATAAACCTGATGTCCTGGCTGGGTAGTTCAGTTGATTGGAGCATCCTCCCAATGCATTAAGGTTGTAGGTTCCATCCCGGTCAGGACACGTATAGGAATCAGCCAATGAAATGCATAAATAAGTGGAATAATGACTTATTCAATCTCTCTCTCTCTCTCTCTCTCTCTCTCTCTCTCTCATATCAATAAATAAGTTAAAAATTTCAATAAAGAAACCTGACAATTCATATAATAATTCTTACTTAAAAAATATTTTGTTTATTGATTTCAGAGAGGAAGGGAGAGGGAGAGAGAGATAGAAACATCAATGATGAGAGAGAGTCATTGATCAGCTATCCCCCGCCTCCCCCCCCCCCCCCCTTTCCCACTGGGGATCGAGCCCACAACCCAGGCATGTGCCCTGACTGGGAATGGAACCATGACCTCCTGGTTCATAGGTCGACACTCAACCACTGACCCACGCCGGCCGGGCAACAATTCTTACATTTAAAAATGAAAAAGCAATAGCATTTTCCAGTTCATGGTTCTCAGATTGGAAATATAATTCTTACTTTTTTTTTATTTGTAGGAAGAGAATTTAAGAATTCTTAACATCTGTTATATGTAGCATAGAAAGCCATTCTTTACTTTGAGCACAACTTCTGGCAAGCTTTCTCTATAAATGTTTGACTGTGTGCTCAAGAAAGCTACAAACCCTTAAGGGAATATTTGGCAGTTGTTCAAGAACAGTTCAAGCTGTAATTTTGTGGTTTATGGTGTCAGGAAAGCCTATTGATTAAATTAAATCTTTACGTTGACTTTAGAGGTCACTGTGTTTCTCTATGGCCTACTTGAGGTAAAAAGAGAACTACAGACTGAATCAGGAGATGAAGTCGGTCTGGTCCTGTTCTCCCCAGCTATTGTCTTTGTTTGTTTTCTTGTTCATTCATTAATTTATTCGTTCAACAAATGTGCCATGCATTATGCTAAACAAGCTTGAGTTTAGCCTGGGGCTAGAGTGTTTCAAATCATTCTTCCTACAATCTTTAAAAAAAAATATATATATATATATATATATATATATATATGTATAATTTTTTTTCAATTTTTTTTTATTGATTTCAGAGAGAGGGAGAGAGAGATGGTCATGCAGAAGCAGCCGTAGAGAGTGCTGGACTGGATGAGTGTGATGGTGTTCCAGTAACATTTTACTTACAGGCCAAAAGGCCGTAGTTTGTTGATTTAAAACAGGATTATTATTTTGCTTATAAATCAACAGTTTAGATAGGGTTTGGCAGGGTTGCCCCTCTCAAAGTCTTACCCATTCCTTTATCTTGTCAACAGCTGCTTTCACACTACAGTGGTAGAGTCATTGTAACAAAGTCCATGTGGCCTGAAGACCCTAAAATATTCATCTGAATCTTTACAAAAAACGTCGGTGGGTCCTTGATGTCAGCACTCTCAACGGCCCACCCAGACTTGCTGGGAGAGTGGCAAGGTTCTGGAAGAGCATGTGGAACTAGAAAAAATTGAGAGCCGTTTTTAGAAATACAATCTGCTACAGGGACAAACCATGTGGATACCTAGGGGAAGATGATTGCAGCCAGAGGGAATAGCAGATTTTGGCAAAAGCAGGCTGGGTGTGTCACAGAACAGCAATCTGGCTAGTGTTGCTGGAGCAGAGTAGGTGAGCTAGAGAGCAGTGGGAGATGAATGCAGAGAAGTTGCTGGGGCCAAGTCATGTGGGGCAGGATTTCAGCTTTTAGCGAGATGAGAGGCCATTGGAGGGTTTTGAGAAGTGTGACAAAATGTAACATTTTTAAGGATCACTTTAGCTACATATGGGGACTAGATTATGGGGGACAAAGGCAAAAGCAGGAGACTGGTTAGCAGAATGTTAAATAGTCATCAGGCAAGAGAAGATGTGACTTGGAGTAGTAAGAGTGAAGCTAGAACGAGCTAGTTCATTTCTGAATATATTTTTGAAGGTAGCATTAGTGGTCTTTGTTGATGGACTGGATAATGGTGTGACCGAGAAAGAGAGAAGTCAGAGATGACCCCAAGGTTCTGAGGCGTTCTTGCCGCCTCCTTGGGACCCCTTTGAAAACCGCTGCCTTTCCGTGCAGGAAGGTTGATGAGCCAAGAGGCACATCTAATTCTGTCCCCCTCCTGCTACAAACCTTCAGAGGCTTCTGTTGCCCTCCCCAGACTTCTAACGTGACTCACCAAAGCCCTTCATGGCCCAGCTCCTAATTATTTCTCCTGCGTCCTCTCTCCCCTCCCCTCACCTTGCATCCTGTTCCCCACCCACAATGACTTTCAGTTCCTCAGACCCTCGTCTTCTGTCTTCTGAGCTTTTGCACCTCTTGTCCTTTCTGCCTCCTTATCTCACTAACACCTGTACTTATGCTTAGGTTTCCGCCTGAATTTTCTTCTCCTCCCCCTCCCCCTTCCCCTCCCCCCCTTCTTCTTCTTCTTTCTTCTTCCTCTACCCCTTTTCTCATTTATGTCCTTCTGCTGTTGTTTTTTTCATAACAGCCTGTGTTGACCCTGTTATAGTACTTTTCATACTTTATTGTTTATGGTTTTTTTAATCATCTGTCATCCTTACTGGACTAGAAGCTCCAAAGGAACAGTGACTGACTTGTGTCTGTCTCTCTCACCATCCTGTCACCATCTAGGGCCTAGCTCAGCCGTGGGCAAACTACGGCCCGAGGGCCGGATCCGGCCCGTTTGAAATGAATAAAACTAAAAAAAATCTTTTGTTCCGGCCCTCCGGTCCAGTTTAAGAACCCATTGTGGTCCTCGAGTCAAAAAGTTTATCGAGGGCCCCTAGCTCATAAAGGCAGTTAGCAAGTGTTTGTTGACAGTTTGACCAAAGTACAGGTAACTTTTCAGGCAAATTGTGTTTCCTTGGTAATGTGGGGATGGATTTTGGGGAAACTTCTCACTTTTACCCACATCAGTGATCAAGCCTGAAAAAAGGAAAGAAAAATATAATGTAATCATGTATGATAAAATTATTTCTATGCAGAAAGCATATTGAAATATAAAAGTAAAAAGGAATATATAAAAATTAATGATTCTATTTGGGTAGTTGAATTATAAGTTCTGTTTTTCTTAGTGTATTTCAAATTTTCTGTAATTTATTTCATTTTTTTTACTTAAAATATTTTTAGAAGAATTTTTAAAGACTCAATTCTAATTTCTTGTGCATTTTAAGTATCTTAAATATAACATCTTTAACTCCTCAGGTAATTTATTCCCAAATTTGACTGAATCCTGGGTAGTTCCCAAGACCCAGAGCACAATCTCTACTGGAAATAATCTGAAATGTCTGGTTTCTCCCTTTCAGTTCATTCCACTTTCAAAGTGTATTTTTCAAGGATGAAGTGTCATATTGTTCAAAATAGGTAAAATAACTTATTATTCCATATTTATCAAGTGAGCCTTCATCTATTTCCTTATTTCTTTGAAACGTTATCATCACTACTCTAAAAATAGTACTTAAATATTAAATATCTGTAAAGTGCCCTTGAGTATTTTGTCTTCGAGTCACAGATGTAGCAAATGTTCTAGATAAAGAAACTGGCTCAGAGAAGTTACATCAGTGGTTCTCAACTCTGGCTGCACTAATGTTGTAGTGCACCCCGTAACAAAGAAACAGAATTTCTGGAGATGAGGCCCAAAAATCAGGATTTTAAAAAGATTCCCAGGTGATTCTAATGTTCAGCCAAGGTTGAGAACCACTGAGTTACATGACTTGCTGAAGGTCACAAGCTGGGATAGAGGTTCGAGAACATTGTTTTTTCTGGTTTGAAGTTATTCACGCACTGCATTCTGATGCTTCCCCTCTTCCTCCACAGTTGTGCATGCCGAAAGGGCTGTCTTTCAGAACACAGACTGACAGCAGAGACCCTCAGTTCCACTCATTTATAATCACCCGGGAAGATGGTTCTCGCACCTACGGTTTTGTTCTCACTTTTTATGAAGAAGTTACAAGTAAGCAGATCTGCACAGCTATGCAGACGCTCTACCAGATGCACAACGCCGAGCATTACAGCAGCGTCTACGCCTCCTCCTCCTGCAGCATGGACTCGCTGGCCAGCAGCATTGACGAGGGGGATACAACTTCCCTTTTGAAACTCCAGCGATACAACTCCTATGACATCAGCAGAGACACCCTGTATGTTTCCAAAAGCATATGTTTGATCACACCACTGCCTTTCATGCAGGCCTGCAAGAAATTCCTCCTCCAGCTTTACAGAGCAGTTACCTCGCAGCAGCCACCACCCTTGCCGCTGGAGAGCTACATCCATAATATTCTCTATGAGGTACCCCTCCCACCGCCAGGGAGATCGCTGAAATTTTATGGTGTTTATGAACCCGTCATATGCCAGAGGCCTGGGCCCAATGAACTCCCCCTCTCCGATTACCCTCTGCGAGAGGCCTTCGAGCTCCTGGGGTTGGAGAACCTGGTGCAGCTGTTCACCTGCGTTCTTCTAGAGATGCAGATCCTTCTCTACTCACAAGGTAGGTCTTGCCTAGACTCCGAGTCTCCAGGAAACAAGTACTCATGCTCCCAATTGCTGTGTTTCCATGGGGTGTATTGTTAGAACCGAATAACTCATGGTCAGAAGTCTTTTCTGTTTTGTGTAAAAGGAACAGGTGTCGGTGGAACCAGAGGCCGAGACATTCCATCTCTTTAGGGTGGCAGTGGCTGTAGAGAATAGCAGGAAAGAATACAAAAGCAGTAACTTGGCTGACTTGAGTCTATTTTTTCATGGGAAATCCCCCCTCTCCCCCTCTGTCCTGATAATACATAATTATCCTAAAAGAAACATTTCTTTCCATAATGAAAGTCAGAGAGTCCTGTTACTACCAGGAACATGTAGACTTCTCATTTTTTACAGATTAGTAAAGGCTCACGTCACAACTCAGCTGACATTAGAAAGGGAGAAATGAAATTGTTAGGACTCTGCAGCTCCCGAAGGCAGCGGTTTTCAGCCTTTTCACCTCATGGCACATAAAATATTTATTAAAATTGTGTGGCACAACAAAAAAAATTTTTTTTTGCCGATCTGACAAAAAAATAGGTATAATTTTGATTCATTCACACAGGACAGCTATTGTATTGGCTGTTGTTATTGTCGTTTTTTATTTGACAGTCTAAGGCAGCAGTTCTCAACCTGTGGGTCGCGACCCCTTTGGCGGTTGAACAACCCTTTCACAGGAGTCGCCTAAGACCATCCTGCATATCAGATATTTACATTACGATTCATAACAGTAGCAACATTACAGTTATGAAGTAGCAACGAAAATAATTTTATGGTTGGGTCACAACATGAGGAACTGTATTTAAAGGGCCAGAAGGTTGAGAACCACTAGTAAGGGAAAAGAGGTCATTGCTCCTGACCAAATAGTCAGGTATTGCATATGTTAAATACACTCTCGGCACCCGGGTTGAGGATGGCTGTCCTAAGGCAGTCAGCTTTGGGTCTTTGCCTGTGGGTGATTCCATGTGGTGAGAGAAGGGGTACGGCTGTGAAACTCTGTACTTTCCTGGGTCTAACAATTCCACCAGACTTATGTGGGGGCTTTTTGTTTTGTTCTTAATCCCAGAACGAAGTTACTGGTACCTTGGTGATGTTTTTCATTCAGAGTTCTCCCAACACATACTTAAGAAACTAACACAATGTGGGTTTCATTTTCTTTTACCAGTTTGAATAGGAATTTGCAGAGGAAATGGAGATGCTGTGTCTTAATGGAGAATGAATTGAAGGAGAGCATAAAATGGGACCTGTGCACTGATGAGCCCTCTGAGGAATGTGGCCCCGATATTTGGGCTTGCGTTTTGCTAACTTGTGTTCAGGCAGAACTGAAGTGCAGCCTCCTGCCTGCTGCTGTCAGGCTCATTTTGCCACGTTCCGGTTTTTCTTTTCTATTTCAGATGATAAGTGAGAGGCTGAGCCAAGTAGGCTATATTTGTCCTTCCCCATCTTGTGTGTCTGTTGACACTATTTGTGTGTTGACAGCCTTCCACGGGGTTGTATTTTCTTCAGTTTATCCTACGTAATGTTCTTTGATAATGTGTCCCAGCGTCTCAATGCTTGTTGTCAGGAAGCTCTTCTCTAATAGCCAATCCGCGTTCTTCCCTTTCCTCGCGCTCTCGCTTTCTTAGTGCTCGCCATAACCTAGGATCACCCCTTTGTGTCTGAAAGATTTAACCTAAAGTGATTCTCCCTTCCTTTCTGTTTCTTCCTTTCTTGCGTTATTCCCTGAAGGGAGTAAGGATTAGAGAGTTGCTGGAGGGGCAGGGCTTGGAGCTTAATATGCTCCAGTGAAGAAACGCATTAGAAAAGAGAATTTTAGGTATTAGATATTCAGGTCATTTTCAAAGTCATATAGTTCAGTGTCCTAATGTTCTGGTTAGAAAAAATATTGGTTTTTGAAGTCATAACAACCCTGGGTTCAAGTCTCTGCTCTATCACTTACTGTAACCATGAACAAGTTACATAATCTTCCTGAGTGTTAAGTTTATTTTTATGGGGGGTGACTATTTGTTTTTTTCTTCTCTTCACTGATTTATTGTGAAAGCTAAATAAGAAAACCTGTACAAAATAGTTTGAGCATAATTGGCTCACTCTATGATAGTCAATGCTGTTGTCATTATTAGTTTTATTAGTCCTACATAATCCTTTCTAAATTATGCATAGCTTAAATTGTGAGAGTCTAATATATTACTGCATTTAAAGTACCTGGTATAACTTTGTTAAATAGTTAAGGCCTTTATTTCAGGGTTGAGAACCTAATAAATGTTCTCTTATACTGAATGTCATGTTTTTTTCTTTAAAATATATTTTTGTTGATTTCAGAGAGGAAGGAAGAGGGAGAGAGAGAGATAGAAACACCAGTGATGAGAATCATTGATTGGCTGTCTCTTGCACGCCCCCCACTGGGGATTGAACCCGAAACCCAGGCATTTACCCTAACTGGGAATCAAACCCCATGACCTCTTGGTTCATAGGTCAATGCTCAATCACTGAGCCACACCGGCAGGGCTGTCATGCTTTTTTTTTTTAAAGAAAAAAACCTTCCGTTATCACACTTCCTGTTTTAAGTAGCGCTGTATCTCTCATTGCTCGTGGTCTGTCCTGAGTGCTCTTCTTTCTGCTCTGATTACCTTATCCCATCTGATTTATGGAGTCTGTTGAAAAGTTATAGTTGATTAATGTCCACCTATTTATTTCAGTTTCAAATGAAGAAGGATTACTTATGAGCATGTTTTTGTACTCAAATGAATATCTTTTGGTAACTTGATCTTATGTTTAGAACAAGAGTGACTCTTCAGATTGTAGAAATATACATATATATATTTTTAAGAGTGTCATACAAAAAAAGTCTCATACAATAATTTTATAATCATTCGCTGCAATCACTGTTAGGAATTGTACTATAAAGATGCCTTGTTCGTTTTGGTTTTATTCTCTGCCTTTAATCCTCTCAACAATGAATTAGTACTGTTATCCATCTTTTATCAAGGAGGAGGCTCAGGGATCCAAGCTGTTACATAATGTGGTGCAGCTAGAAATGGGACTCGGACCAGTCTTTCTGCAGGGCACTTAACCACCGTGTTCACTGTGTTGGGCACTGCACCTAACCTTGCCTTCTCTGTCT
This sequence comes from Myotis lucifugus, assembly GCF_000147115.1. Taxonomy (NCBI): domain Eukaryota; kingdom Metazoa; phylum Chordata; class Mammalia; order Chiroptera; family Vespertilionidae; genus Myotis; species Myotis lucifugus. The sequence continues at coordinate 6,947,187 of NW_005871078.1, forward strand.
CAATAAATTATTTTTAAATTATAAACACATTCTGCAGGTCTATAGTGTAGATAGCATGCTAAGTAATTACAGAGTATAAAATGAAAGCTCTGTGTAAATGCACATTTTAATATTGACAATGTCTCTCCCATTAGAGAAAGACATTTCATTTAAACGAATGAAATAAAAGAGTCATTATGTTGATTTGTGCTCTGGTGCCCTCCTTCATTCTTCCTGACTGTGTTAGGGGGGTTTTAATAACATCTGATACTTCATTTCTTCTTCGCGGATAAAGCTGTGCCATGAAATTTTAAAACATTGCAGGTGCTGAAAAATTACCATGAAACTGCAAAGGGAATCAAAGTAGATGTATTTCAGTGATGAAATTGTCTTTCCAGACTGATTTGAAATTCTGGTCATAGCCCATTTAAACAGATTCAGACTGTTATTAGAGAGCGTGTGCATCACAGTCACTTTGCTGTGGTAACTAGCTGGAGATTTTAGGTGGAGAATGCACGCACCCAGGAGGTTAAAGCTCTTTTCTGGGACCCCAGATCAGAAGAGAGCACTTTCTTCTGAAACCTGGAAGTACCTGGAGCAAGACAGGGAAGATTGGAGTATGGTTCTCTTTTCAAAGGAACAGTGAGGGAATAAAAGGTAGGGGAATCTGAACACCAGGGTCTAACTTTTGATACCAATAATTAAAGTCTCAGGAACATCTTTGGGCCTTGCTTACCTCCTTTGACTCTTCACAATGGAAATAAGCAGTTACCCACAGCCCGTACTGCACTGCCTGCCTGGGTGCCTGCACAGCCCTCTTCTCCGCTCCCCTCCCTCCTGTAAGTTGGGCATGAATTTAACCTTGTCAGGAAGTAGAAGCTACTTGAGGTTTTCTAGAAAAAGGGGAGAGTTTTCTAATCACAAGTTGCTGACCATGCTGAACTGAACACCATAGCTTATTGGTTATGGAGTTTATAAATCATAAAAGCACAATTGATACATTTTTAAAAATAGGTTTGTTTGTTTTTTAATATATATTTTTATTGATTTCAGAGCAGAAGGGGGAGGGAGAGATGGCAACATCAATGATGAGAATCATTGATCGGCTGCCTTCTGCACGCCCCCTACTAGGGACAGAGCCCGCAACCTGGGCATGTACCCTTGAGTGGAATCAAACCCAGGACCCTTCAGCCCCCAGGCATGTGCCCTTGACCGGAATTGAGTCCCGGACCCTTCAGTCTGCAAGTTGACGCTCTACTGACTGAGCTAAACCAACTAGGGCAAAAATAAGTTTTTATTGGTTTTTAGAGAGAGAAGAAGGGAGAGGGAGAGAGAGAAACATTGATGTGAAAGAGAAACATCGACCGGTTGCCTCCTGCATGCACCTGGACCGGTGATCGAACCCACAACCTGGATATGTGCCCTGACCAGGAATTGAACTGGCGACCTTCTTGTGCATAGGATGTTGTTCAACCAACTGAGCCACACTGGCCAGGGCACAATTGATATTTTGATGGCAGAAAGTGGGTTCCTATGATCTGTATCTTAAAAGCAGCAGAGTATGATCAGCTTTGGCCAATATTTTTATACTATTAGCTTTATTTTGTGATGATAAAGGGATCTTAATATTAAGACATTTTTAAATAATTTTTTGTACATATTCAAGAAACTAATCCTTTGTCAATTTATGTGTAACACATTATATTTTTTTCCAATTTGTGGCTCTTAATTTTCCTGTAGGGGCCGTTTCATGAATTAAGATGCTCTTAATATTTATGAGTTCCAATTTATCGATTTTTTTGAGCTCATGACTTAACTTTGCTTTATTTAAGAAGTACTCTAGGCCCTAACCGGTTTGGCTCAGTGGATAGAGCATCAGCCTGTAGACTCAAGGGTCCCAGGTTCGATTCCGGTCAAGGGCATGTACCTTGGTTGTGGGCACAACCCCAGTAGGGAGTGTGCAGGAGGCAGCTGATCGATGTTTCTAACTCTCTATCCCTCTCCCTTCCTCTCTGTAAAAAAAATCAATAAAATATATTTTTTAAAAAAAGTACTCTAATTCTGAGATCATAAAAATAGTCTGTTTTTTTAAAAAATGTTTTAAAGTTACACTTAATATTTAAGGCCTTAATCTCTGTATAAGAAGTTGATTTTTGTTTATGTAGTGAGGAAGAGATCAATTTTAATACTTTAGAAATATCCATAACTAGTTATGGGAGAGCAGACATTCTTCCTCCCTCCGATCTTCCATCAGACGTGGAAGTTCCTGTACGTGAGAGCGTATTTCTAGCCTTTCTGTTTATTCTGCTAGTCTTTCTGTCTCAGTGCTAAATTACCATAGCTTTACAGTAAGTCTTGGCATCTGATAGGACAGTTCTCTTCACCACCATCTTTTTATTGAATGCATTGAATTCAGTTTTGGGACAACTAACATTTACAATATTGAGTCTCCCCTTCCATGAAAATGTTATATGCCTCCATTTATAAAGATCTTCTTTAAAGTCTGTCAGTAAAGTTTTATAAAATAAAGTAGATTATAATGTGCAAATAATGACAGCTTTGTTGCTTCTATTCCAATCTTTGTCACATTTATTTCTTTTTCTTGCCTTACAACACTAACTAGGCCCTCCGTACAGTATAGAATGGAATTGATAGCAGCAGACATTTTTGTCTTTTTCCTGATTTTAAAAATGATGCTTCTAATGTTTCACTATGAAGTGTAACATTTGCTGTAATGTTTTTAGTAAATAACCTCATAACAGGTTAAAGAAATTCCTTGTATTTCTAGTTTCTTCAAAGTTTTTAAAAATTGTGACATGTGTTATATTTTATTGAATACTCTTTGTGTATCAAGATGATCATTTTTTTCTCTTTTTAATCATTTAGTAAGGTGAAAAATCTATATTCCATCCTTACATTCCTATGATAATCTGACTTTGTCATGAGGTATTATTACCTTTTTAATATATGCTTGATTTAATTTGATAATATTTTTATTAGAATTTTTGCATCTGGTGTTTTTAATGATTGGGTTATACTTTTCATTGCTTGTACTATCTTGTCTGGTTTTTGGTATTAAGGTCATTCTGGCTTCATAGAAAGAGTTGGAAAGTGTTTATTTTTCTCTGGAAGGTAAAGTGGAGAAGAGTTTATGTAAGGTTAGAATTATTTGTCCCATGCCGAAACCGGTTTGGCTCGGTGGATAGAGCGTCGGCCTGCGGACTGAAAGGTCCCAGGTTCGATTCCGGTCAAGGGCATGTACCTGGGTTGCGGGCACATCCCCAGTAGGAGATGTGCAGGAGGCAGCTGATCGATGTTTCTCTCTCATCGATGTTTCTAACTCTCTATCTCTCTCCCTTCCTCTCTGTAAAAAATCAATAAAATATATTTAAACATCCTTTTAAAGTCCAGCTTTCCATTGCCCGTGAGTCAGTAAAAACAAAACAAAACCCCAAACATATGTGCTTTTACCATTGCTGAGTTCTTCCATCACTGCTAGGAAAACAGCGTGCACGTCAGCCCACTGAGCTGATGTGATTTTACCTTCCTTGATCACAGTGGTGGCCTTCCAACCAGGGTGTTGTTCATTCAGCTTGGAACTGTCATTCATCAACCAAGCAGCTCTCTGTTGGTCATTTGAGAGGTGTTTATAAGGCACTGTCCACGTGATGATGGAATCTAGCAGCTCGTCACTCAGTTCCAGAGTCAGTCCTGTGGGGAAGGCGGCTCCTGGTTGTAGCTCCTCGCATGCTTCTTGTAACAGGATTCCAATATAAACCATTTCCATTTTATTATGGGACTCTTCTGAGCATTGCCTTCCCTCATTGGAGTGTTTTTCTTGACATCATGGTTATTCAGGTTTCAAGATTATGTTACGTCTCTCAGTCATAGGGACAGTTTAGATTAATGTTCAATAGCAAGCTAGTAATTGCCTCTCAAATGACAAATCTTTAGTCCAACATCCCTAAAGTTGTCACCGGGAGACGCTCACAGGCTGTTGCTGTATGTCCCAGTGTGTGCTCCGCATGGGGCTACTGAACAGTTTGTACCAACACCCCAGCTTCTTTCCTGTATCTGCAGCCCAGGCAGTCTTATTTCCATTTAGCATGTCCAAATAACATTGCTCAAAGGGTGATTTACATGCCTCTGTTCTACCTCCGGGGGAAGCGTTCCCATTTAGACATAATGTCCATTCCCATAAAACATTCCCATAAACGTTGTTTAAACATTCCAGTTTTCACCTAAACTTCCACCTTAATCCTATCAACCTTAACATTTTTATATTCTATCAAAGTAATTGTAGCCTGCATTACTTCACCAGAGGATTTTGGTAGCATAGTGCATGCGGGGAGTCCCAGAAACATCTCAAAGCTCCCCGCCTCCCACTATTTTACCCACTTTATGCATTTGGCTTTTAAGTTCCCAGCAGGGGGTTGAGCTAAGAGACCCTGATCCTTTTGTCAGTCTCTATTTTGATTACTCTCTCTGATTGTTGCCCCAGGCCATGCCAGGTCTGGTTTCTCATTAGAATCTCTGCCTTCCCTATGTTTTAAATTTCTCCAAATTTAGACTAAGCTTGCTTGGGACCTTTAATGCAGGCGGATCTGTAGGGGTCCCTTTGGTCTACCCAATCTTATATATGGGGTGTCCCAAAATTCACGCAAGATTTGAATTTTGCGTGAGCATTAACAACAACAACAACAAAAATAAAAGCCTAATTTTACTTGGTTTATTGAATCAGATTCTAATATCTGTTGCCCTTTGATTTCAATCCCTTCAATTTGATAAGCATTACCAAGTACCAATTATGGCCCAGGAGCAGGGACAATGAAGACCACGGGTTTGCGTATGTGCCAGCAAAGCCGTGGAGGCCATTTACCCGATGTGCTATTCCATACATAACCCTATACTGTATACTTTATGAATCAATAAAAAATTTACAATTTTTAATTATAAACCTGTGTTTTTTATCAAAATTACTTCTTGCGTGAATTTTGGGACACCCTACAGTAGTGCTCTATTAAGACCTTTGTTTCAACCAAATCAATGTTTGTTTTATTCATCCCATTTCTTTCTTTATTTTTATTTTTTAATCCTCACCCAAGGATGTTTATTGATTTTAGAGAGAAAGGAAGGGAGAGAGAGAAACATTGATGTGAGAGAGAAACAATGATCAATTACCTCACATATATGCCCCAACCACGGATCAAACCTGCAACCTAGGTATGTGCCCTGACTGGAGTCGAAACAAGAACCGTGTGGTGTACGGGACGACGCTCCAACCAACTGAGCCACCCGGCCACAGCTCATCCAATTTCATTTTTTTTTTTTTTTCGCTAAAAGTATTACAAAGGGTATTACATAAGTGTCCTCCCCCCCCCCCCCACCCTTGACAAGCCCCTGCCTCATCCAATTTCTTAACCCTCTAAAGATTTCCACCCTGCTGGGATGAGTTTCTTGACGCTTCCCTATTTCCTCTTTGATTTGCTCCTATCAATGTTTGCTTTATTCACCTGATTTCTTTTCTTTTTTCTTTTATATATATTTTATTGATTTTCCACAGAGAAGAAGGGAGAGGGATAGAGAGCTAGAAACATCGATAAGAGAGATTGATCAGCTGCCTCCTGCATGTCCCCCACTGGGGATGTGCCCGAAACCAAGGTACATGCCCTTGACGGGAACCGAACCCAGGACCCTTCAGTCCACAGGCCGATGCTCTATCCACTGAGCCAAACCAGTTCGGCTATTCACCTGATTTCTTAATAACTGTTTAAAAATTTCCACTCTGCTGGGGATGGGTCCCTGAACTCTCTCCCCTGCCTCTTGGCATTTTCTTGTTAAATAATCTAATGTTTTTATTAGCATAGGTAAGATTCATGAGGGGAAGCTGAGACAGCAAATCTGACCTATTTTGTGGCAGTAAAGTTACACGGGTGCCGTTGCACTATTTATCATGACCCGAATAATGAGCATATTCAGTGGGTGAATATCCTAATTATCATAAAGCCAATTCCACACAGCTTACATATGAATCATATCAACTGCTTCCTCCGGGGTGTTGCACTTGGCATTTGTAGGGGGAGTTGGCAGTCCCCTTCTCAGGGTAAACACTTTGCAGTAGCTTTCATCCAGTCCACCAGGCTGGCTGTTCCCTCAGGGATCACCTGCTGTGTGTCTGGATCGTAGTGAGCCGTCTGTGACCGTCCAAGTTAGCGGTGGGTACTCCATCAACCCAAGTTTTGGAAAATTCTCAACCATTTTTCTAAACATTGCTTCCATTCCTCTTTTAAAAAGAAATTTTTCTGAAACACTAAGAAAGCATGGAAATCTGTCTTGCTCTGTCTCCCATATCTCTCAGCCTCTTTTTCTGTCTCTGTCTCTGTGCTGCATCTTGGGTGATTTCTCCATATCTGTCTCCCAGGTGATTCTCTCTTTTGCTTGGATCTAATTTGCACTTAACCCTTCCTTTGACATTTTAATCTCCGCAGCCCTATAAACAGTCTTTAGTCCTTAGTGCTTCCTTTAATTTCCTTAAACATAAAACATACATATTTTATATTCTTTCTCAGATAAGTTTCAGTATCTGATGGGTTGTGTGTCGAGGATATATTCCTCCATGAAGGCTTTCTGTTTTTTCTTTCACCGGGCACCTGAGTTCACTGGCAACACGAGTTTCCTTGAAATTAAAAATTTCAACTTAGTGTTTCTTTGGGATATGCAGGTAGCATAAGTTTGGGCTCCAAACATGCTTGAAAGCTGGCCAGGAGATAGGAGGAATTCTCAGGTAGGCTCTTTTTCTTTTCCTCCCAGAGCCAAGGCAGGGCAGACAGCTTTCCTCGGCGGTACAGGGTCTTTTGTGTATGTGTCGTATCATTTTGTTTGTTTTTCCTGTCTTGATCTCTTTTCCCTGAGGTTTTTACCCTCTTTGGGTCCTAGCTTTATGCAAGAGGATCTACTGTCTGGTGAAGGAAAAATAAATCATATACTGTATACCAGTCTCTCAGTGTCTAGTAAAAGAGGGGAAAATTGATTTTCACTTCCCATGTATAAATTTTTCATAGTCAAAGGAAGAAAATAGCCCCGGGTGCTAGTTTCCATTATTTAAGAATTTGTGTTTTCTATGACATTGAACATTTTTTTCCATCAACCGTAAATAAAGTAGCTGCCACGCTGTTAGGGGTTTGATTCAACTGCTTAAATCCTCTGCCTTTCAGCCTAAGTCCAATCAGGAGATAGATTAAACTACACAATAATTTAAACAAAGGAGTGTAGTATGAAGAATTATTAAGCTATACAAACTAGGAAAGCAACTATAAAGACTTGAAGGAAATGCTAAAGGGTACCTTAGGAATGACAAAGTTGGAAGGGGAGGCTCCACTTCCCAAGACTAAGGTTCATTCCTCGGTGAAGAAAGAGTGGTTGCAGGTCGTTAGATGGTGGAGAAGGTCAATGGGTTGCCTAGGCCTGAGCTGATCCTCAAACGTCAAGCAAGTAGAAAACCATCTCCCAGGCACCAGTGAGCTGTGGGTGGTGGACAGGCAGGCATACAGAAACTGTCAGGGCGCCACTGTGGGTGTGAGATTGCGTGTGCAGTATCCGTGTACGGAGAGTCATGTGAAGGTGACCACTGGCCCATCTCTGAGACAGCCTACTTCGGGCATGTGGCTGGGGAAGTGTACCACCAGCTGTGTACCTCACATGTCGGCACTACGGATCAACATGCAACAGGAGCAAGAACAAACACAACACTGCACTCTGAACCGAGAAGAAACCCCTTCCTCCTGCAGTGCCCTCTACTGTTGAGATGCAACATGTGCTCACTGTAGAGGAAATGCTTACAGGCCCATTGTCATAGGCCGTGTACTGAGTGAACTTGGAGCTGAAAGCCAATAAATAGGTCACTGGTACAGGCGCTGACTGCTTTAAACCCAGAGCCTTTCACTGTGTCTGACGTAGAATCAAGAAAGAAATAAAAAAGCAGTGCCTGACATCCAGGAACTGATCTAGCTCTCACAGGTAGGCCTCACTGTTACTGCAAACTGATCTGATGCTCACAGCTAAGCCATGTGCTCCTATGGAACATGAATGGTCCCATAAGAACATCCACTTTAAACAAGGCCACTGTGCAACCCACAAAATACCAAGTATCCTCCTCTCTTGCTAAATTAGTAACTGCTACTTCACTTCCTTACCAATCACAGCTTTGTCCCCCACTTCAGTCTCCCTTCCTATAGATCAGTTACTAGATGCCCAGTGATAGAATTGTCCTGACTTCTGACAGCATCCAAGTCAAAGCAAGTCTCTACTACTTCCTTAGACCCAAGCCAAAATTATCCAGCAAAGCCCAAATCCTATAATAGGTGTCTCTAAACCTCTTACTAAGACATCCCGCAGTTCTTCAGGGTGTGTTTCTTCCGCTCTGCAATGAGTAATACATAAATCCAGCTACTCAAATACAGGTGTGTTCTTGGGGTTTTTGACTAAAGAGCATTGACAGAATAAATGATTAAGTATATCTTTTTTTAAATCATTTTTTATTTTTTAATTACAGTAGACATACAATATTATATTAGTTTCAGGTGTACACCCCAGTGATTAGACATTGTATAACTTATTAAATGATCATCCCAATAAATCTTATACCCATCTAACACCATACACAGTTAATACAATATTATTGACTATATTCCCTTTATAGTCATAAACGGATACTTTATATCACCATGACCATTCTGTAACTACGAATTTGTAGTTCTTAATCCCCTCACACCTTTTACCCATCCCTACCACCCCCATCCCATCTGGCAACTGTCATTTTTCTCTCTATCTGTGAGTCTGTTTCTAGTCTGCTTGTTCATTTATTTTGTTTTTCAGGTTCAATTGTTGATAGGTACATATCTGTTGCCATTTTACTGTTCTTTTTTCTTCTTCTTAAAGAAGACCCTTTAATATTTCATATAATACTGGTTTGGTGGTGATGAACTCCTTTACCTTTTTCTTATCTGGGAAGCTCTTTATCCTTCAATTCAAAATGATAGCTTTGTTGGATAGAGTAATTTTGGTTATAGGTCCTTGCTTCTCATCACTTTGAATATTTCGTGCCACTTCCTTCTGGCCTGCATAGTTTCTGTTGAGAAATCAGGTGACAGTCTTATGGAAACTCCCTTATAGGTAACTGCTTTTCTCTTGCTCCTTTTAGGATTCTCTTTGTCTTTAACCTTGCATTTTAATAAAGCTTGTATAAAGCATCGATGACAGAGTGGTTTAAAAGGATAGTTTATTTGTAATTATGTGAGGTGATAGATATTAACTAAACTTATGATAATCATTTTGCAATATATACACACATCAAATCACCATGTACTTATAAAACTAATAGAGTGCTATATGTCAACTATATCTCAGAACTGGGGAGAAAGGATACTTTAATATTGTAGACAGTTTTTAGTTTTGATAAATTAGTTCATATAAACAAAACACAATAAAATAAAATAAAAAACCAACCTTTAATTTTCTGGTAACTTTTTACTTTGTCCCCAGATTTGATAGTTCTATAGTTGGGGGTTAAATATAGAAAGTGTGCCTATGAATGCATGTATCTGTTGATTTCTTGTACTTACAAAATGAAGTTTAACAAAAATATAATCTGTATAATTATATATACATGAAATAAAAGCCTCTGAATTTGGGGATTGTATAGATGTACATGTATACAAGAAGTGATCAATAGCTATATTCTGGTACACTTTTAATGGGAGAAGTGCCAAGAGCAGTTTACTTAGTTCTTGTTTCCTCTACATTTTAAGGGGATGTAAATTCACATACCAGTGATTTCAGAAGCAAAGAGTATGATGATGTTTCCCACCTACCCATCCTCTCTTAAAACCATTCAAATGAAACCATTTAACTCTTTAATTATGGTGGGATAGAAATTACCTATTTTCTGTCTGGTCATAAAGAAAGCTTTTATTTATTAGCACAAGAATTTTTTTTGGAAATTGGTATTTTCGAGCTCAATGCCGTGACTATGTTTTTACTTGGAATCTTCCCCTCCGTTTTTCCTTGTTCTGTGCAGATTACCAACGCCTGATGACGGTGGCGGAAGGCATCACCACACTCTTGTTCCCATTTCAGTGGCAGCATGTGTATGTGCCCATCCTCCCTGCTTCTCTGCTACATTTTCTTGATGCTCCTGTCCCTTATCTGATGGGTCTTCAGTCAAAAGAAGGAACTGACCGTTCTAAACTAGAACTTCCTCAAGAGGTAAAAGTTATCATGAATGATGAAGCATTTGCTGTTTGTTGATTTAGGTCAGGGATACTTCCCTTAGATAGTATTGCCATTGTCCAAACCCTGTCTCTGTTCTGAATCTCCCAAGTAGGTTTCGGACAGAGCTAGAGACTGCAGGTCCTGCCTCCTGGTGGTTACTGTGACAGTAGTTAATTGAACCTGGTGCAAAACAGGACGATGGCATATAAATTTGTGAAGATGGAACAATAGTAGTGTTACTTAATTGCTATATTATTCTAATGACATTTTCTTCCTTTTCCCCCATTCACATTATACATTTTGTTTCTAAAACAATGCAGGCCAATTTTAACATCCTTTGAAATCATTGTATTAATTGAGGTGAACTTGATTCTTGACCTCCATCAAATGAAAAGTAACATCTTTCAGCAAGCTAGGGATAATGGAAATATCAAATGCTTTAGTATTCGTTGTTTTCTGGCCTAAGGCTAGTTATCAACTTTTTCTAAATGTCAGCTTAGCTAGGTGGTAGAGATAAGAATTCTAACCCCTAGTTTTTAGGCCCCTTAAGGTTACTGTGCTTTCTGTGGGTTGTATTTTCAAATGTTGTTTAAAGAGAAAGTAAACAGGAACTTTTGAAAGCATTTTAAATCTGGTTTTTAGCTGTTGTTTAGGGTCCTCAGGATTACAGTGTTAAGCCTTTGAAATGAAATATCGATAAGAATGCCATGGCCTATTAAAAAACATAAAATGGTTAATTACGTTATTAGCTATTTAATTAGCACCTTTCTTAATAAATCTTTTGTGCTGTGCTTCACTTTGTTTCTTATTTCCCATAGAATGTCTCATTTTAATAAGTGAATTTAAAAATAACACACTAAGCTGCAGCCATTATACTCAGTAATGATTCCTGTAATCATCCATCGCTTACTTTATTATTATGAACATTTTCCTACCAAAATTAGCATTTTTGTTCCTGGGAAAGTAAGCATGATTCAGATCATATAAAACACACATGCAGACTGTCTTGGTCTATTTAAGCTTTATTGTATGCTTTCTGCTTTTGCCTCTTTTATACCTCTTTTTTTTTCTGTTACCTGAATGCTTTTGTTTTCTCTTTTATTAAATTAATCTCAGTATCGTGATGGCTTAAAGACGTAAATCCTTTAAATTTTCAAGGAAAAAGAAATAAATTAGCCAAATGCATTTTGTTTTAAAGTCTTAAACAGTGACATGTTTAGTTTCTTGAGTATCTGGTCTATTTGTATGTTAATCAGATGATATTTTATGAGATCCTTTGTTTATATATAAATATTATCATTCCTTTTTTTACATGAGTAATAATTGTTGAGGATTTTAAGATACTACCAGGTTCAATTCTGGTCAAGGGCACATGCCAGACACATGCCCGGTTGTGGGCTCGATCCCCAGTAGGGGGCTTGCAGGAGGCAACCAATCAATGATTCTCTCTCATCATTGATAGTTCTATCTCCCTCTCCCTTCCTCTCTGAAGCCAATCAAAATATATTAAAAAAAAATACTGCCTTGATGTAGTTGGGAAATCTTTCTGTCTCTGTGTGTATCCTCTGACTCTAAAGATAAACTTAAAAATTTTGTAAGTTTTACAGTAATATCTGATTTTCTAATTTTTATTCATTAAATCAACACTATTCAATAAATATACGTACCCATCTATTTATTCATAGAGTAGAATAATATGAAATTACTTGAATCAGCTGTGACAATAGCAGTGCTTCTGTATAGAAAGTATAAATTAGTACATGGCTTTCAGAGGAAAGTATATCACTTTGTTCTGGTATCATTGTACAATGATATGAAATAATTTACTTCACATAATTTTGGGAGGAAATAGGTATAAAAATAGCCATTTAAAAAATATGCTCACTAGTAATACTCACTACCACCACCACCTTTTTCTGAAAACTGTAAAATAAAATAATAACTAAAAATAGTAACAAGGCTTCTTAGAATAGTTGTGAAAATGTTTACGAAATGGTTATTTTAAGAACGTATGATTTCAGTTGTTAGTTGACTGATGTAACTACATAGACTTAGAATTAACCACCCACTCACTTTCCCCTGATTCCAAATGATGGGCACAGGGAGCCGTTTGTTGTATTGTTTTTTTTTCTGGGGTTGGCATGGTGGAAGGATATAGCACTAAGGAATAACTGCATAGGATGGCACCTCACTTTTTAAAAAATATATATATTTATTGATTCAGAGAGGAAGGGAGAAGGAGAGATAGAAACATTAATGATGAGAGAGAATCACCAATCAGCTCCCTCCTGCACGCCCCCTACTGGGCATGTGCCCTTGACCGGAATTGAACCCGGGACCCTACAGTCTGCAGGCCGACACTCTATCCACTGAGCCAAACCGGCTAGGGCGCTTCAATACATTTTTATAACAAAAGTTCACATTTCCCATTTCTACTTTGTGATAATCAAAGCCCCAACTTGGGCTCTTCTCTCCAGACACAGAGAGTCTCGTGGGAACACAGAGCCAGGCCAGTAGCCGTGGTGCTGGAGCACCCACCTTGCCTTTCAGCTCAGCAGTGATGACATGAGCAAAACAAGCTTTAAAATTTCCCAAAATGCATCACTTTTTCTTTTCCTAGGAGAAGGTGAGGGATAAAAAAGGATAGCAGGAAGGCATTAAATGGAAGCAGTACAAAATGTAAGCGGTGCGAGGTTGCTGGTTAACATTTAGATTAGCAAGTTAGTGGATTTTTTCTTCCATTTTAAAGATATTGAATCATCCATTTGAATTAGGGTGACCTACTTTCTCCCTGTAAGCTTTTCAATATAGCCTGCTTTCTAGAGACTAAAATACATGTAAAGATGTGGTTTTAAAGAAAGCTGTAAACAGCACTACTGTCTTCAGCAAGATGTGTGACTCAAGCTCTACTTCATTTAGAGAAAACGGTTGACATTGGAGAAGAGGAAAGGTGTAGGGAAAATCCCTTAAACCACCAGGCCCTTTGAGAATGCATATCTGAGGCAGGTGTCAGGGAGTCAGCCACCTTTTGGGGCCTCAGTTTCTTCATCTGCAGAACTAATGGGTTAGATTCAAAGGTTATACCACACTTGAAGAAGTTACTGTTGGTTCTCTGTTTTTAGGTGGGGGATATCTTGGGTTTGTATTGAGCTTGATTTGGAACTTTGCTATACTTCTTGCTCATCAATATCTAACATGAAGAGAAAAACAGAGATCCAACTGTTGGCTCTCTTTTCGCCTTTCCTCCGCATTCAGGATCAGAGGACCATGTGAATTCTCCCCTGGCTGACCTGGGAGGAGGGCGGTGAGGGGGGGTCTGGGTGGGGAGATGAGGAAACACAGATGAAGCTTCCTATTCTGTTTGTTGACTTGCACCCTATGCCCTGTGTTCAGCCCCTAATGCAGTCAGGATCAGTTTTATGTGCCTCTTCCCTCCCCAGACTAGGATTGCAGTCTTCCTTTATACTCACAACCTTGTTCATATTAAGAGGGTCTGAAGAATAAAAGTAAAATACCATTTTGGAGTCTACTATAATCAGGTACCTGAGAGATAATCAAAATTTTATGCAGTGCTTGGCTCCTTGAATTTTCCATATGTACTTGAAAAATATTTAAAAGTCTTTATTGAGAACCTAGAGTAGAAGCAAACTCATAAAAACATTTCCTCTGATTACTATCTCCTCTTTTCCTCAACTCAGAAATACCAGGATCCTGAGTCAGCTCTTAATTATCCAAAGGTTAATCATTTATTGTTCTCTAAGGACTGCTTCTGCCACCTCCCTCTGCCTCCTGTTCTTATCTAATAACTTCTGAAATGGTTTTGTTTTCCAAGAGGTTGAAGCTAATTTGGGATAAAGTAAAAATGTGTGGGTTTGCTGTGAATTTGGATTGCCAATTTTATCCCATTTTTTTCGGGGCAGGAGGGAGTACTGTAGCTGCTAAATTTTAGCAGTTGTTGTTATTTCTAAATTACAAATGGTGTTAGAGCAGTGGAATGGCATAGAAAGTTCAAGCTCATTCAGTGAGCACACCAGTGCCTTCGATTTGTAAAGTACTTACTATCAGTCTGTGCACCTTCACTCACTTGTGAATACCTAATGGATGCCGTGTATTACAGAAGCATGTCTTGATTATAATAAATTGATGAGACCCTGGAAAATTATTTGTATATATTAAATATGGTATAGAACACTCACATAAGGGGAAACTGCTGGCAACACAGATTTACTTTTAAAAAATAAAAAGTTCTTAACCTTGAGAAGGTTAACATAAAAGGCTGTGTAATTTGTGATTTTGTTTCTAATAATTGGCAAGGCTATTTTAGAACCTAAAATTCCTTTATTCTAAAACCATTTTCCCCCCTTCTTTTAGGCTAACTTGTGTTTTGTGGATATTGACAACCATTTTATCGAGTTGCCTGAAGAATTTCCACAGTTCCCCAATAAAGTGGATTTTATCCAGGAACTCTCTGAAGTTCTTCTTCAGTTTGGGATCCCTCCTGAGGGCAGCCTGCACTGCAGTGAGAGTGCCACCAAATTGAAGAATCTGGTTCTGAAAGACTTGGTCAATGACAAAAAGAATGGCAACATCTCCACGAATAGCATCAGTATGTATGAGTTACTGAAGGGCAACGAAACCATAGCCCGGCTCCAGGCTCTGGCCAAGCGGACCGGTGTGACCGTGGACAAAATGGACCTCTCTGCCTCTCTGGGTGAAAAAGAAAAGGATTCGAAGCTGCAGTGTGAAGAGGCAGAGCTAAGGGACTACCAGCTCAACGTACAGCTCCGAGAGGTGTTTGCTAACCGCTTTACCCAGATGTTTGCCGACTACGAATCGTTTGTGATTCAGAGCGCCCAGGACATGGAATCCTGGCTCACCAACCGGGAACAGATGCAGAACTTTGACAAAGTAAAAAGAGCCATAGTTTCCTTTTATGGTTCTTAGTGGGCTGTCTTACTTGATTTTGCTAACTTATTTTAAACACAGATTTTTTTATTTTCCTCCAAGAACTTTTCTTTACCAGTATTTTACACTAGATAAAACAATTTCACAGGAAAGCAAATCAAGTAGCCTATTAAGCCGGCTATTGAATTTTGTATTAAATTGCCTTTCATTTCATTTTTAAATGTTCTGTACTTGAAAATTTTTGAATTATAGAAACTCACATTTCACAGGTTTTTGAAATCTGTTAACACTATCTGATCTTGTAAGAGTTTCATTGACTCTTATTTTAGTTAGGATCAGGTGTAGTTAAATAAGACCTATTCCTTTTCTAATAAATCCTGTTTTTATATTTTGTCTCCAATATAATGAAGTTATGATTTGTCCATGTTAAAGGTAACAGTTTAGTTTCAGAGGCCTAATTTTTATCTCATTCGAGGATCAAAAGAGAGAAAGAGAAATGAATTAGGTTTTATGACTATAAGCCTAAGGTTCTGTTTCAGTTTTGGGGAAAGGAAGACAGAAAGTACCACCAGCTTTTGATTGTCCTGCTGGCGTTGAAGCGTCTTGCTAAGGTTTACTCCAGAGTATTCTGCCAGGTTTTTTTGACATATCCATCAGGCACTCCTTTCCCCCCCCCCCCCCCCCCCAAGGACAAAAGCACTTAAGGGAGGGGCATTAACTCTTTCAGGTCACCAGGGTGTAGTTCCGTCTCCTGCCTCTGTGGTAGCTGGGGCATGATATTGCTATTAGAATGAATTATGGCTTTTCGTTAAATGGTATCCTTTGTTGTGAAAGACCCTTTAAAGGGGCTAACCCATTCTAAGAGCCTAATCTACAATCTTGGAGCATCTGACAGATAAATGTTAATTTTAAAATTCTGTAAGAGTGGGTAGTATAAAAGATTATTTTCTGATTTCATCAGATATTTTTTTTCAGGTGGAGGATATAAACTATGATGAACAGCTAAGTTCTGGTGCCCTTTATGTTTGAGAAAACTTCTTAAATAATTTAAGAAGCCTTCACTTCTCCAAATGTATCTGTGCTCTTAGGTTCCTTTCTCATTAAGCTTAACCATTTTTCCACATTTTTTTCCTATTCAGCTTGGAACTACTGTGTACACTCATGGTGCTTGGGGTAATTCAAATTCTTATCTAAATCGGGCACTGGTACTTTCTTCCTCCTTAATCTTTATGTAGCTTGAAACTATAAATGGAATTCTTTTTATATAACCCCTAGAGAAATGAAAGTTTCATGTTGGATTCCAGAAGGCTTGTAATCATCTAATTTTTCACTAGGAGAATTTACAGGATGTCACATACTAGTGGTGCAAGACACGTCTTCGTGGACCTTAAATGTTGTGGTCCTTGAGGGTCTGAATATCAAAGCCAGACATTTGGCCTGTTTAGGGGGAAAGGCTTTTTGCTTTATAAAAAGTAAACTTGCTGTTTATCTGTGAAATACCTTTTAAGGTAGCGGTTCTCAACCTGTGGGTCGCGACCCCTTTGGCGGTTGAACAACCCTTTCACAGGGGTCGCCTAAGACCATCCTGCATATCAGATATTTACATTACGATTCATAACAGTAGCAACATTACAGTTATGAAGTAGCAACGAAAATAATTTTATGGTTGGGTCACAACATGAGGAACTGTATTTAAAGGGCCAGAAGGTTGAGAACCCCTGTTTTAAGGAGATGAACTGATTTCTAGAGACTACTGTGAACCCTTTTCTGGCTATTTGGATGTGTAAATATAACAACTATGGAAGCACTTAAGTAAGTGGGTTTCTGTAAGGAAGTTTTTTAAAGGCTCCCTAAGTTTCAGAATGAGAAACGTGCTAGGAAGAAGCCGATGAGTATTCAGGAGAGTAATCTTACATCAGAACTTACCCTCCCATCCTCGAATCTGTTCGAATCTGCTCTGAAGAACGATAAGTCACACGAACCCAGCAGCTGAAGTAGTCATTCATCCTCAAATATCAGCTGGTACCAAACTGCAGCTAGGATTTCTAGACACACAGAGACCTGAAGAACCACAGAAAAAAATAATGAACACTGTGAATTAAAAGCTGATTACAATGTACTGGCCATTCTGTGCAGCAGACAAACCGGTAACGAGCGTGCTGTGCACGTTTCCCGAAGGCTTGGTTTGCTTCGGATGGTTTTTTAGAGAATGCTTTTTTTAGTTGTTAAGGCCCAGACTATTCTGTCAGCACAGATCCAGGAGGAGTCTGATCTTGATTAATACTCACCCATCAGTCTCTGACAGAGTTGGGGCCTAGAAAAACATCCACTTGAAGAAGAACAAAAAGATTTCACCCATAAAGACAAACTCCGTGTTGTTTTTAGTTAAGGTTATTGTGTATATATCATTATGGTATCAGTTAATCACCTCCCTGCCTTATGACTTGGAGGTATATTGCGTAGGCTAGAAACAGCAAAAGAAATTATAGCTCACTGGGGGAAGGGGTCAAATTTGATGGTCAGTGAAGAGGATGATGGATGATCCTATAGCAACTGAGCTATCATCTTTCACTAATGATGCTCTTATTTTCTACATGATGGTCATGAGGATCAGAATATAAATCAGGTTTGAAAGGTAGGATCAGAGATAAAGACCTAAGTGGCTGAAATTCCATGAAATTAGAAAGAAAGGAAGGCAAAGTGAATTTTTAAGGATTTTTGAATTTTGTCAGTTTTGTGTGTTACAAGATTTAAAAAGAAATCAAAATAAACAAATAAGGAACCTAATGGACAAAATAAACTGATGAGTAAAACAGAACCACAGGCATGGAAACATGGAACAGACATGAATCTGAGGGAAGAAGAGGGGGCGGGAAGAGATTAACCAAAGAACATATGCATCTATGTATTATTACCTATGGACACAGACAATAGGGTGGTGAAGGCCTGGGGCGGGGCAGGAACCAGGTAGAGGGGGGCAATGGTGGAAAAAAGGGGGACATCTGTAATACTATCAACAATAAAGATTTTTTTTAAAAAGGACCTTAGCAACAGATAATTTTGGGGTTTATCATGTCGTATTGAGGTGGGTCTCTTTGCCCTAATAATTTTTTAATTATCTCTTTACAGGCTTCCTTTCTGTGTGACCAGCCTGAGCCACACCTGCCATTTCTTTCACGCTTCATTGAAACACAGATGTTTGCCACCTTTATTGATAACAAAATTATGTCTCAGTGGGAGGAGAAAGATCCTTTGCTTCGGGTCTTCGACTCTCGGATTGAGAAGATAGGACTGTATAATGTAAGGGCACCCACCTTGAGGACATCCATATATCAGAAATGCAGCACTTTAAAAGAAGCAGGTACGTTTGCCATGCCTTTTAAAATTAACTTAAAATCCACGATTATTTTGTATACATTGTTGGCCTTATAAGCCAAAATATTGTCAGTTTTAGACTTTATGGCTCGTCCTTGTAAGAGGTACTTTCTTTAGTTTTGTTCCCTTCTGTTTCTGTGAGTTTATGTCCATCCCATTCCTACTTGACATTCCATTTCTCTTAGAAGAGGAAAAACAATAAATCGAATGGCGTATGATTACAAGGTTGCTATGATTCTTATCGTGTTTTCTTTATCGCCTTAATGGAAAAAAATGTTAATTTCTGTCTTGCTGTTTATGTTGCTTTTTTTACTTCTGGCCTCTTTTCTCTTTATCCAGGAAAAGATAAGTACTCATTTAAAATAGTAAATCAGAGATGTTGCCTAATTTACATAACTATGACTGTATACAGTGGGGCCTTGACTTACGAGTGTCTCGACTAACGAGTTTTTCGAGATACAGCCGTCTTTCAGCCAATTTTTTGCTTTGAGTTGCGAGCTAAAATTCAGGTTACGAGCCACCTTCAGATACCCCACCGCTAGTTGGCGCAGCGAACGTCACAGTGAACGCCACAACATCAGCCCAGCACCATGTGTCTCGTTCACTTTTTGATTTGACATATGAGTAATTTGAGTTACGAGCTCCATCACGGAATGAATTAAACTCGTAAGTCAAGGCCCCACTGTATTTAGTTTAGTGGTGCCATTAATTACAATAGCTTTTTTTATAGAAATTACATCTCTGGATTCTTATATTCAAATTAGCGGTTTCCTAACCCTGACACCAGTTTCCCCCTCCAAGAATTATGAGTTTGGGGCCAGTATAATATAGTAGTCTACGAAATAAACAGTCATGTTAATAGTCAGTGTTTACTGACTACTTACTGTGTGCTGAACATTTTATAGTTTGTTTTACATGCCCTTTTGCATATGATCTGAATGATGAAGGGGGGGTGTAGGCACATTTACTTTTGTTTTGTAACTACCCTTATTATACAGTTGAGAAAACTGAGCAGTCAAGCCACTTGCTTGTGCTTGTGTAGTTTGTGATTGGTGGAGTCGTGATTTGAACCCAGGTGTGAGTGATTCTAGCCCCTGAAGCCTCACTATGATGTTAGCTACACATTTAATAAACACGTAAAATGTACCGATCCACCCAATTTTTTGCATTCATCCCTGGTTCCTAACTCTGTAAATATGTTTGCCAAGTAAACATATTTATCACCTGAGTGCCCCCTCCTTTGATTTAATATTTCTGCAAATGTAGGAGCTATTTGAAAGCAGTTTTTCGTCTGGAGGAAAAGGAGGTAGCAAATGTGCAGTGTCTTTGCTCTGCTTCTGTTACTTGCCTTTGTCACTTTATGTAAGTAGATCAGAGTCAAGGAGTTGTGAGGCTGTAGTTGCATATTTAAGGAGAGAAGTATGTAAATAATGTCTCATGTAACTGTAGAAGTCTCTCTAGAACTGGCTGCAACATTGTCCTTGAGGGTAGATCCTTGGAGCCTTTCAGGAGCAGCAGTACTGCTGTGTCTTTGGAAATTGAGGGGCAGAATGAATGAATTGTCTCCGCCTGTTCCGAGTCTAGTCTGACTTCCAGTGCTTTAAAGGCCATCCGAAGAGTATAATGCCTTTTTGAGCCAACTTCACTCTTCCCTTTCTGACAGAATTTTTTTAATGGAGCTCAGCACTGATTCCTTTGTGTACTTCCAGAAATCTTTTCAATTAACATAGATTTTCTTTCAGCCTCTCAGAGAATTTGATACTCCCACTGTCATGACAGAAATTATATAATACTCTTGAAAATGTACCATTATAGATTTAACACATATGAAAATGAGATTCAGCTAAAATAGTCAGTAGTCTCCCAGGAATTTAATTTATCAAAGACTTTTTTAAAAAGTAAAAGGAGGCAGCTGGCTGTGACTGTCTGTCCATTTCTCAAAGAGGGCACGGTTGTTTCTTTTACAGATGAAATTGTCTCCCCCCTCCTCCAGCATAAGCTGTGAAGGTTGGGATTTTGTTGTCAACATTGGATTTTTTATTGCGTATTGTTTTTGTCTTTTGTTGTTTCTCTTTTGCCTCTTAACTAAAAAGGATTTTGATTTGCAGGTGAATTATTTAGGCAGAGGTTTTCCGCTGTTGACATTGTGGCACCAGAACCTCATGATTTCTGTGCAGAAAGGCAACAAGTTGATCGTAATGCGGTTTTCTTTTCCCTTACCAATCACAGAAACTGGATATTGGCACAAACCCTTGAAATTATAACAGCCCTGATCTCTTAAAGCAGGCATTTAATCATCTCTGCATGTTCAGTATTCACTGGTGGCATAATCACTGAAAAGTAACTTTGCATTATGTTCCCTATGGCATCCTTACATGTAAACCTGAGAATAGTTCATTGTGAATTATGATTTTTATGTTTCAAAAAGATTCCTAGCTAAAGGAGAATAACTCATTATCAGATGGATTTCTCTGTCATTTAAATCCAACGGAAAAAACTGAAGCTCATTTTCCTTTCACGAGGACAGAGGCACTAGTTGGCAGAGATGGAATTTTGTAGTATTTCATGGAACATAAAATTGGCAGGAACTTCATGCCATGAATCTAAGCATTATTTTGCCTAAACCATCTGTTAATTGTGCTTTATAAATATTAGGAAGCATTGGGAGCATAAATAGGGCTGTGGAGTGCCAGGGGTCATTGTTGAAAATTAAATATCATTTTACATTAAAACATGGCATCCGCTGGTTTGGCTCAGTGGATAGAGCCTCGGCCTGCAGACTGAAGAGTCCCAGGTTCGATTCCAGTCATGGGCACATGTAGGGAGCATGCAGGAGGCAGCCGATCAATGATTCTCATCATTGATGTTTCTATCTCTCTCTCTCTCCCTCTCCCTTCATCTCTGAAATCAATAATAAAAAAATATTTTTTAACAAAACCTGGCATCCCTTTTGCCCAGCATAGAACATAGGGACTAAGTTTCAAGATAAGTTACAAGTTATACATTAAAAATAAAATGAAGTTCAAAAAATTTTTGGATAAATTTCTATGGAGAAAAATTAGGGAAGCTTAACATTTTGAAGTTTATGTCATAGAGGGCAATAGTAGCTTCCTCAGAGCTTCCCTGAACACTATTATCGTCAGACACAGACATCTGGTCTGGGTGAAGCACTGATCTCACATAAGATGGTGTTAAGCGTGTTCTTCTCACAAGAGTAGCGTGTCATGGGCAGACCCCTTCCCACCCAAAAAAGAATTTTTTTAGACTATGTTTGGGCAATAACTGGCAGTACTAAATCTGTGGTATTGAAAGAGGCAAAATAGTCCCAATGTTAGCAGTTCCGCAGTGTGTTCTATTATTTATCACACAACCACAGTCCCCGCTCGTTCTCCTGTTTTAGTAATTTCTAGGCAGAGGATTGGAGACATAGCCTTGATTCTCTACATTTTCTCTTGAAAATTCAGTTAATGAAAACATTTAAGACTAGATATTTTTTTAAAGACAATGTGATTTTTTAAAAATATCTTTCTATTGATTTCAGAGAAGAAGGGAGAGGGAAAGATAGAAACATCAATGAGAGAGAATCATTGATTGACTGCCTCCTGCACGCTCCCCACTGGGGATCGAGCCCCCAACCCGGGCATGTGCCCTTGATCCGAATCGAACTCGGGACCCTTAGGTCCGCAGGCCGACGTTCAATCCTCTGAGCCAAACCGGCCAGGGCCAGATTTTTTTTTTTTTTTAACCAAAGACATAATTCATTTTTTCTTGGGTCTCTAACTTTCAGTGGTTTAAAAATAGGAATATTGAGTAATTCCTGTCTTTTCACTCTATCCCATTCTTTAAAAGGTCAGTTTTTTATCCTCTGGACATTTCCTAAATGCCTGCTTGTTTTATCTGTCTCTGCATTACCCCTCTTGATCTAATAAACATGCCTAAAAGACTCCTACTAATGAGAATGTGACTGTTACTAAAAATAATAAACTTCACATCACTCCTTGTTTTACAAATTCCTTGCTTTTACAAAAAGAACCACGACTATTTAATGGGTTTTTGTACAAAGAAATACAGTTAATATAAGGCTTCTGTGCTTGCTGTTCCCTTCTCTTTACCTGTCTTTCAGCTCAAGGGAAATATTTGCCATCCATTAAGAATGTTGAATTTCCCACTTACGGGAAACTTTTAATGATGTTTCATCCCCACTGCCCTACTTTTGACAAAGGTAGAAATATTGTGAAAATTAATTATCCAGCATTTACTTAAGATTATCCTTTTTGTACTTATACTGATATTGAAAAGCTTTAGTAAAAATCTGTTTTAGAATGTCAGAAAGAATGAGTTCCTTGTAGGTGCATGAATGGAGGAAGAATTATTTTTTACGGCTTAGCCAATGTCTCTAATTTGTTATAAATTCCATTTGTAGCCCAGTCAGTTGAGCAGCGGCTGATGAAAATGGATCACACTGCAATCCATCCACATCTACTTGATATGAAAATTGGTCAAGGCAAATATGAGCAAGGGTTCTTTCCAAAGTTACAGTCCGATGTCTTGGCAACAGGGCCAACTAATAACAAGTAAGCACATTCTTTACTTGAGTAGTTGGTTGAGGAATGAATGAAGGGTGTGTGCTCTGCAACTCTAATGGAGTAACGCTTAGCCATTAAACATTTTACCAATCTGATTACCCTTTTCAAAGACCAAATTAATTCATTGGAGATAGGATTTGACTTTTAATTTGCTCATGTAAAAGAATCCAAAGACTAGAGATTTTTCTTTTTAAGGTAATGTGCACTTGGGAATAGCTTTTCTTTAACTGACTGTGTTTAACTATAATGCTCATCTGTCTAATGGAATTATAAAGTTGTACTTTCATTATCTGTGTCATTTTACTATCTGTATTAGTTTCCTAGGATTGCTGTCACAAAGTACTACAAACTTGGTGACTTAAAACAACAGAAACTTGCCCAGCCGGCATGGCTCAGTGGTTGAGCATCAATCTCTGAACCAGGAGATCAAGGTTCGATGCCTGGTTAGGGCACATGCCTGGGTTGCAGTTTCGATCTCCAGTAGACGGCGTGCAGGAGGCAGCCAGCCAATGATTCTCTCTCATTATTGATGTTTCTATCTCTTTCTCCCTCTCCCTTCCTCTCTGAAATCAATAAAAAAAAATTTTTTTTTAAATCAACAACAGAAATGGATTCTTTTACAGTCTGGAAGGGGGAAATCCAAAATCAAGATATTGGCAAGACTTTTAGGGGAGGATCCTTCCTTGCCTCTTCCAAGTTCTGGTAGCCCCACTGCTTGGCTTCTAGTAGCAAAACTCCAGTCTCTGTCTTCCTGTTTACGTGACTGTCATCTCTCTGTGTATGTGTCCAAACTTTCCTCTTTGTATAAGCACACTGGTCTTGTTGGTTTGGGGCTTGCTCTAATGACCTTAACTTGATTACATTGGCAAAGACCTTATTTTTAAGTAAGTTCACATTCACAGGTATTGGAGTTAAACCTTCAACATATCTGTTTGGGGGACACAATTCCACCCATAACATCATCTTTATATTTTTAAGTGTTGAGTGCAAAAATTGCAAAACAAGCAAAAAGAAAGATAAATCCTGTCATTCTTTATGAAAGATGATTCCTTTCAGAAAGTATCTGAATATGGTTAGAAATGGGCTCAGTTATTTGGGTTTAGGGGAGTCCTTGGTTTTAGGTGAATACAAGTGTTTTAGCAAGTGCATGATAAAGAAGGGTTTTACAAGAAAAGATGCAAAGAAGGTTATTAATGGGGAATACAGTAAGTTCGAAAGAACTTTGGGAAATCAGCAGTTCTGGAACTTACTTCATTCTTTACCACTAACCAACTTAGGAACTTTGGACAAATTGGAATCACTTTCCTCTCTTCTCATCTGAAAATACCATTTTACACCTGTGATCTAATTAAAGAGAGTCAGAGAAAGAGGGGGAAAAGAAGCCAGGCTGTGGCAAAGAAATGGGCTAGAACGGAAGTAAACACAACATGGACGTGGCATTGAGCCACCTAAGTTTTCAGAAGGCAAGTGTAGAATCAGTGAAGGCCATAAAAAAGAGGTGGAATTAGGCCTTTTGGCCTAAGTGGCCCACTTGAAATAAGTGATAGGAAGGTTCTTAAGAGATGGCCTAAGAGTATTATCAGTGGGGTGCCCTTTGTGTCCGGTGGAAGTGGGATTCTTGCAGTGTTGCAAGGAAAGGTATTTCCTGAGACTTGCACAGGAGGATGAGGTATTGTGAAAAGCTTTATTGATGTAAAATTAAGGAGGTTCCCTTCTAAGGTCCCTTCTCCCTCCATCTTGCCATGGAAAAAGTCCAGCCTTGTCTTTAGAGCAAGAATGGAGGCCACTGCCCAGAGTTTCTGCTCCATATTTAAGTCCAGTCCAGCATCTGGTTAGCTTGACTTGTGTTCCCAGCTGCAGCCTATTGCATGTGGGGTCCACATGGCCAGGGGCCATGCAGCTACTTAAGACCACATGGCAGGCGAGTCACGGAGCAAGAGAATGCAAGGGAGCAGGAGCAGAGCAAGAGCAGAACAACAGAGAGAGACCTCTTTGTCTAGGGCAGTGATGGCGAACCTATGACACGCGTGTCAGAGGTGACACGCGAACTCATTTTTTTGGTTGATTTTTCTTTGTTAAATGGCATTTAAATATATAAAATAAATATAAAAAATATAAGTCTTTGTTTTACTATGGTTGCAAATATCAAAAAATTTCTATATGTGACACGGCACCAGAGTTAAGTTAGGGTTTTTCAAAATGCTGACACACCGAGCTCAAAAGGTTCGCCATCACTGGGCTAGGGATTCTGTGTTCCCAAGGTTTTGTGGGCTTGCATTGGGATGGACAGGGAACACTTTCCCTACGTCACACTGACTTCACTGTGCATGTGCCCAGTTCCCCTTTGTTGGACCCCTCCCTCCGGTGGTTTGCAGGGAATGGACCAGGCGTGAAGTGTAGCTTCCTGGTGAAGCTGCCCAGCTGACCGTGCTTATAATTTCTTGCCTCCCTTTTGCTCTTTTTCTATTATTAATATTAATATACCAGCTAATTGTGATGATAACAATATGATGTTTCTACCTTTCACATGATCTGCTGCACTATATATGTTGCAAAATTTTTGGTACTTAACTCTTTATTTCCCAGGATGCTTTTAATAAAGCAGTGATGAACATTTCCAAATTTTGTGACAGATTTGTAAGGGGTAGAGATTTATAATGATAAATATTAGACTCTTAAAGGAAAAGAAGCTGCAATGTGTTCAGTTAATTGGCAGGGTTTTACCCTCCATTAGAGCTGCCCCTACTTTCATAAACACTGAACTTGAAATTCATGTTCTCAGAGATGCTGACTGTTGGGAGTTCAAACTTTCCAGGTCAGGGTATTAGATATAATGTTCTATTTTTCAGAAATGGATGAGAATTTTCAATCCAGAACAGATGAGTCATCGATTTATTCACTGTTCTTATTTATAAAATATCCTGTTTGAATCTCTTTGATACAGGGAGACTTTTAATTTTAATAGTTTTATTTCCTTTTGATAGCATTAGATTGCTCATTCATTCATTTGGCAAATATTTATGGAGCCCCTCCTAAATGTAAGGCACTGTCTTGTACACTGAACGCCTAGCAATAAGCAAAACAACCAAAATCCCTGCTTTCAAGTAGGAGAAAAGAAACAAAGAAACTTAATATGTAAAATAAATAACCTGCCAGTCAGTGATAAGACCTATGATGAAAAAATAAAGCAGGGAAGGGAAGGAGGGAGCTCTCAGGAGGAAAGATTTCAGTTTTTAAATCTTACTCCCATATTTTTTGCTTTTAATCTTATATATAATCTCAAGGTTTCCCATTTCCACACAGAGCCCAAGCATTGTATTTTCAGATAGACTGTAGTCTGAAAGAAAAAATACCTCAGAACTAATTTCAGGGTAAAGGGATTTATAACCATGCCCATGTAAATGGTTGATCAACTGTTAGCGAGAATTTAATATGCTGCTTACAAGGCAAAAGCAAATAAGCAATCCTTAGTGATTCAGCAAATATGATTATCTTTGGTAAAATTATGCTTAGTAAATAAGGTTTAATAATGCAAAGAATAAATTAATTACTTAACCAGATCAGGAATGTGTGGATTTTATAGGAATTTTTTAAAGCAGGTGTTCATTTACCTGTTTTGAAAATAAAATTAACTAGGGCATTTTTGTCCCATAGAGTGTATAATAAGATGCTCGTTATGTAAGTTAATATTTATCCTTTTCTTTACCTAAAGTCTTTTCTACTTTGTCTGCCAAGGGGAACGTTCTGCTCTTTATATTCTACCCTTCTTTTTATTATATTAGCTAGAGGCTTGGTGCACGAAATTTGTGCATGGGTGCAGTCCCTAGGCCTGGCCAGTGATCGAAGCACAAGTGTCTGGCATGGAAGGGCAGGTCCCAGCTAACCTCTAGGCCCTGGGCCCCCGGACCCCTGCGTGCCCCCCTCCACCTGAGTCACAGAGCCCGAGACCCCACACAGAGATGCGGTGAGTGCAGCCGGACACTGTGAGCCGGGACGCAGCGTGGGCCTCTGGGCCACCCAGTGGCGCTGCACAGAAGCCAGGTGGGCAGCGCATTCTCTCCTGGCCAGCCTCACAGACCGGCTCTTGTGTAAACCCACGGGAAGCCCTACTGGCCCCTGCGATCCTGGCAGCTGCAGCTCGACTCACCCAGAAGAGGCCACATGGATGTGGGGCGGGCTCCTTGCAGGTGCCCCGGCACCTGAGCATGGGGGCTTCCCCAGCATGCAAGCCCTGGTGTCCTGCGGGAGGGTAGCAGGGGGAGTGAGAGCAAGCTCGGCAGACACCCCACATTCTCACTGCACCTCCATCCCCATCACCCCCGCCCCCAGGTAGCTGGTGAGGTTGCAGGGTGTCGCCGATGCCCGCCATGTTCCGCACCACCCCCTGGTAGTCAGCACACGTTATAGCGAGTGGTCAAACTCCGGTCTCCCGGTCGAATGACCACCCAAGGGGACAGTTTGCATATTAGGCTTTTATTATATAGGTTTATTTAGCTGTCATGATTCTATTTTAGATTTTTACTGAAACCACCCTACCCAGTAGCCTTAATTTCTTAAAACACTGAACAGATTTTACGATCTTACACTGTTTTGTTTTTTTTCTACAGGGCTGTTTTCAGGGCCTCCAGGTCAAAAATCTATACCCACGTCTTTTTTTTTTTTTAATCCTCACCCGAGGATATTTTTCTATTGATTTTTTTTTAGTGAGAGATGGAAGGGAGGGAGGAGGGGCAGAGAGAGAGAGAGAGAGAGAGAGAGAGAGAGAGAGAGAGAGAAACATTGATCTGAGAGAGACATGGATTGGTTGCCTCCTGAGTGCACCTTGATTGAGCCTGCATGTCCCCTTGGCCTGGAATCAAAGCCTCGGGCCCTTCCCTCCTCAGGGCCTTTGCTCTAACCCCTAAGCAACTGACTAGGGCTACACATTTTTTTGTTACTTATATTTTACTCTTTCCCTTTATTTATTGTATAAAGTTTTTATCAGCTGATGTTTATACTCTGCTCCAGAGTTGTTAAAGAAAACTATTCATGACACTTTTTGAAGATGGTAAGACAGACTTTATTCAAGAGACCATGGCGGTAGGTGTAGGGACCACCACAGTGGGGTATCGCAGTGGGAAGAGAGATTGGCCTCAGCTCCAGACATGTGATGGGCAAGGAGGGATTTATAGCCAAGGAGCAGAGATGGACAGTTACTAAGAGGAAACATTAGGGGTAAGGAGGGATTCAGACTCCACTGTCCTAACCGGATTCTTGCTGAAGGCTGGCCAGGTGATTGGGCATCACCCAGGGGATGTGAAGGATGAGGAACACAATCAGAAAAGAGCCCCTGTACCCTGAGGGTGGGAGCTCCTCCTCAGCTGACTCAACAGGGTTCTTACTAAAACTGGATTTTACAAGGAAGTGCACTGATTGTCGTGTGGTCAAGCAAAAAATCTTTGTCAGAGTCTTACTATGTTTTTTCTGGATCTTTTCAGTTTCCTCAATTTTCTTTCTTTTTTTAATATAATGTATTTTTTATTGATTTCAGAGAGAAAGGGAGAGGGAGAGATTAGAAACATAAATGATGAGAGAGAATCATTGATCAGCTGCCTCCTGCATGCCTCCCACTGGGGATCGAGCCCATAACCCCAGTATGTGCCCTTGACCGGAATCAAACCTGGGACCTTTCAGTCTGTAGGCCTATGCTCTATCCACTGAGCCAAACCAGCTAGGGTTCCTCAATTTTCTTTGTATTCTTTTTACAGTCTTACATTGATCCTTTGCTTGAGGGAGATTTCCAAGGATTCCCCTTCAGAGATCTATCACTAGATGTTTGCACATTTTTTCCCCTGATATAAACCTATCTATATTCTTTTTAAAAATATATATTAAGATAAGCTACCTTTCTTGCTACCATTTTTCTTATAATTATTTAGTGTTCCTCTAGCAGACTGAAATGAGATGATTGAGAAGCTTGAAACCAAAGGCATGCATAAAGTATTTTAAAAGAAACAAAAGAAGCAGCTTTCTCATTTTAAGTTTTTTTGTAAATTGGATACTTTATTAATAAAATAATTAAAAGTAATACGTTGTCAGAAATGCAATATGACTTTTCCTGAATGGCTAAAATATAAGTTCATTTTAATATATTTTTATTTATTTCAGAGAGAAAAGGTAAGGGAGGGAGAGATAGGAACAGTAATGATGAGAGAGAATCATTGATTAGCTGCCTCCTGCACACCCCCTCCTGGGGATTGAGCCCGCAACCCGGGCATATGCTCTTGACTGGAATTGAACCTGGGACCCTTCCGTCCACAGGCCAATGCTCTATCCACTGAGCCAAGCCAGCCAGGGCTATAAGTTCAATTTAAATTGTGGGTATCTCTGCTGTCAAGGATATACTCAAGAGTTAATATTCTGCCCTGACCGGTTTGGCTCAGTGGATAGAGCGTCGGCCTGCAGACTGAAGGGTCCCGGGTTCGATTCCGGTCAAGGGCATGTACCTTGGTTGCAGGCACATCCCCAGTGGTGGGTGTGCAGGAGGCAGCTGATGGATGTTTCTCTCTCATGGATGTTTCTAACTCTCTATCCCTCTCCCTTCCTCTCTGTAAAAAATCGATAAAATAAATTTTTTTTAAAAAAGAGTAAATATTCTTAGAATGGTTTGATGGATACATAGTCAAACCTGGGAAATTTTTAAAAATAGTTTAATATAAAATGATACACATTCATTCAAAATTTTACTGGAAAGCAATAGGGTAAATTTTAAAACCACCCATAACGCCATCATCATGATATGTTAACATTTGGTGGTGTTTTTCCATTGCATGGATCCTGGTGTGTGTGCACACATATGTGCATGTTCACACTTTTTTCTTTTTTATAAAATTAGAATATTGTTTGTAGAATGTTGTGCCTTGCTTTTTAAATTCATTATTGTATCAGGGGCACTCTTCCAAAGTACCTCCTATTGTTGAATGTTAGGTTGTTTTGAACACATTTACTTAATTCTAACTGTTGGGTGTAAGATCTGCGATTAACTCAAAAGCTTTTTCAAAAAGTATGCATTCAGCATGCTTTTGGAGTGAAAGGTATATCCTACTTTCAGGAACATTTAAAAGCCAAAATGTGTCTTGGAATAAAGGAAACATACTGCATATGTACTATGATGAACATCTGTAAACCTATGTGTTAGGTTGCATCTGTGATTATTTATTTAAGGCCTATTTGTAGAAGGGGCAGGTGATGTAGTAGATCTGCCAGTAAAATGGCTGATAGGCATGATACAAGCCCTTCAAGAGTTTATAGTAGAGAGGAAAGATAAGTAAGAATAACACACTGGTAGGAACTACAATTGGGGAATATAAGAGGGGTAGAATTTAGATTTGGAAGAATCATAGAACACTTTCCGTGTGCCGTCTAAGCTATCTGGAAGATGAATAGACGTTGAGAGAACACCGCATGGACAAAGGCTCAAATGTGAGAGAGCTTTCCATTGGAAACACTGAGGCGGTTGAAAATAGCTGGGGTTTTAAGGTAGAAGGAGTGATCAGCAGTACTAAATGTAGCAGAGAGTTTGAGTAAGCTAAGAATGGAATGAATAATAGCCATTGCAGGTGGGGGTATCTGGCTCCATCAGGAGCATTTTCATGAGAAGAAGCTGATTTGAGATGAACTAAAGAGCCAAAGGTAAATAAAGGCCTTACCGCTAAGCTTTTAAAGTGTTTTTACATAAGAAGAGTGAAGAAAGAGACTTCAACATAACTATAGGGTCAGCATGCTTGTAAGCTGCAAGGAAATATGCAGGTGGGAGAGAAAAATAGGATTGGCAGCAAAGGCGGTGATTCATAGAGCAGGCTGAAGAAGGCAAGAGAGAACTGGTCAGGGATATAGGTGGAACAAATAGTTTTGAGGCATGGCCAGTATGTTTCATACTTCGGGATTAGAAGAAAGATGAGGTGTCTGTGTGCATCACTAAATAGAGTGCATGGGGAAGGAGGCAGGTGGGTCTTCAGTTGCGTGGAGGTACTTGAGAATAAAGCGAAAGGAGTGGAAATAGTCTTTGAGGGGGTTGGGGGAGACTTGGTAAAGGGCAGGTAAAGTGATTCATGGGTCGCCATGAATGAAATAAAAAACTAACCTACATGGGTACGAGAATAAGGAAGTGAGAGGGTAATATTCACTCAGGGTTTGGGGTTGTGTTGGGTGGGCAAGATGGAAAGGAGAAGGTCGTTACAGAGGGGATAACTACGCATTTTTTTAAAAAAAGTCTTGATTGGGGTGATGATTACATATCTCTTTGAATAACACCATTTAACTACATGCTTTAAATGGGTGATTGTATGGTATTTAAGTTATATCTCAGTAAAGCTGTCATGTATTTTAAAAAGAAAAATAAGTATTGTCAGTCTTTTGTTTTGAACAGTTCATTCTTTCTGTTTTAAAGTTAAGTGACTGCATTGCTTGGGTTTGCTTGTTTTCACCTGTGGATTCTATTTCTCAGTCGCTGGGTAAGTCGGAGCGCCACCACGCAGCGCAGGAAAGACCGCCTCCGCCAGCATTCCGAGCACATGGGCCTGGACAACGACTTGAAGGAGGTATGTGGGCTGCCTTCCTGGGATGCTTGATGCAGAGCCACCAGTGAGGCTCACTCAGCCCAGCAGGTGTCATTGTTTAGGGTCTTTCCCATTCTTTAAAAAAAAACCCCAAAACAGTTCAGTTATATTTTAAATAGTAATCCTTTTGTACTGACTTAGAGCAGAAAACACCTTTTTTCCCCATTTTTGTAACTTTAGTACATCTAAAAAAGGCTCGAATACAAGACTCCTTGTGTATCACAATTACAAGGCCAAGTTTAAGATAAATTTTTGGTCAGTATATCTATAGGGAAAAAATTTTATAAGAAGCATAGACATTATTTTAAGCATAATTTAAATATAGTAAGTAAAGATGTATCTGCCTGTTCTTTGTCTTTGTCTTGCTGACACCATTTTAAAAGTTTTTTTAAGTTATTTTAAAATTAAGATCCTATGCTTTATTTGTACTACTTGAAAATAAAACCATAATTATATGTTTGAGTAATTTTAAATAAGTTGATTATTTCTTGAGATCAAAAGAAAAAAATGCAATCAGAAAATCTGCTAACTATAGTCTAAACTCAAATGTGTAAAAATAAAGCAGAAAACATCATTTTAAATATATATTGCTTTTTTTTGTTCATGCCTATATGATTTTAAACATTTTCTTAAGAACTGAATTTATCTAGTGCTTTTCTTTGTGCTACTGTATTTTCTCTCTCCTTTTTCTTTTGCTGTGACTTGATCGTATGCATGCTTGTTTTGCTTGTCTCTTTCTCCCATATCCTTTTTTTTTTTGTCTTTGGCATTCTCCATCCTCTTAGCCTTCCGGGGAACTTTTGGTCTGTCAGAACTCCATGGCATTCTGGGAGTGGGATCAGGGCCCACCTCCTCCTGCACGACTTCCCAAAAAATCCTTCTCTGAGTGCTGCCTGGTATGTTCTTAACCTGAAAGTACTTTGCAGATGTTCCCGACTCTTGTCTTTGGTGTTCCTTGAATGACCCACTGCGTGAGTGCACAGAGCTCTAGCATGGCCCACATCACCCCGAGACATGAACGCGCAGCCTCTCCATTCTGTATTTCACTGCTTCTTGTGTTTGGCACCTTTTCGTGGTGGTGTGTGCTAACACGAGTAATTCTGTACTATTGGCAGGTAAAACTGATTCTTCAAGTCCCTAATCAGTGTGGGAGGATGGAGAACAGATTTAGCAAATTATTTTTCTTCCAAAGGGAACTATATTAAATATTTAGACTCCCTTTTATTTAAGCATTTTGCACAAGTGATTTATTTTTAAGAAGCTTTTTGGTTAGGTTTAATCTCCACAGCATTTTAATTTACCCTTTCTGGTCTATATTTAATGTGGTCATAAAATCCGGTCATCAAGATAGAATCTTGGTACTAAGAGAAACCTTTGAGGTCATCTGGTCTAACTTGACAGGATGTCAAGCGACTTGTCCAAAGTTAGATGGATACACAAAGGCAGCGCCGGGCCTACAGCCCAGGACTCCTGACTTCCAGGCAGGTCCTCTTACCGTAACCCTGCATACCAGGTGGCACGAAACAGGCGCCCTCAGGGCAAGAGGACTCTTAGTTGTATTTTGTTCCTATTATGACATTACCATAAATTTACCCAACTTTACAGTGTTCTTCTCTCCACAAGCTCAGTGCCAGGCTGTTTATTAGGAAACTCGGGGAGAGCCTGTACGGAAGAGCGGTTGGTTCGGTGGTTACTAATGAGCAGGATGTATGTTCATAGGTAGTTCCTAGTGGTCCGTTGCTTTTGGCAGAAATGAAGAAGGGCATATTAGAACTCTCAGAAGAAATCTGAGGTGACTTCCCACTGCAGTGAAGTAGGCTATCCTATATAATAAATAGGTAATATGTAAATTGACCATCACTCCAACACACAAGATGGCCCCCCTCATGTGGTCAAAGATGGCCACCACAAGATGGCCAGCAGGGGAGGGCAGTTGGGGACGATCAGGCCAGCCGGGGAGGGCAGTTGGGAGTGATCAGGCCTGCAGGGGAGGTCAGTTGGTGGCGACCAGGCCTATAGGGGAGGACAGTTGGGGGGGACCAGGCCTGCAGGGGAGGGCCATTAGGGGTGACCAGGCTGGCAGGGGAGGGCAGTTGGGGGGGGGGACCAGGCCTGCAGGGGAGGGCAGTTAGGGGCAATCAGGCCAGCAGGGGAGCAGTTAGGTGTCGACCATGCTGGCAAGGAGTGGTTATGGGGTAATCAGTCTGCCAGGCAGAAGCGGTTGGGGCAGTCAGGCAGGCAGGCAGGCGAGTGGTTGGGAGCCAGCAGTCCTGGATTGTGAGAAGGATGTCCTAAATGGGCAGTCGGACATCCCTCGAGGGGTCCCAGATTGGAGAAGGTGCAGGCTGGGCTGAGGACACACACACACACACACACACACACACACACCCATGCACAAATTTCATGCACCGGGCCTCTAGTAGTATTATAAAAACATTCCTTGTGAAAGTTTGTCTTTTTCCTCCATTTTCATCTTAAAATACACCTTGTCTTCCAAAAGCAAATCACGTTTTTCTCATCACTTGATTTGTACAGTATACGGAGGCCACCTCCCTTCTTGCTGTGAGGAAGGGCCTATGCCACCGTCAGCCTCCTTTCTGTGCATGCCCATGGGATGTTGCTGGTTCTGTGCCTCCAACAGAGATGCTCAGGAGACCTTACACGTGGCCTCGTGGGGCTCCCTGCTGGCTGATAACTGTCCCCACCCCATGGGTACAGTGCTGGGTGCTCAGACTTTATGGCCACTCAAAGGACAGCCCTATTCTAACTTTTCATTTATATAAGAGAACACAAATTTTAAACGGTGCTTAATTATTAATCCAATTATTTTTTCTTCCTACCCTCTTGCCTGGCCATGCTCCTCACTCCTTTTCTTGCAGGCAGTGTTTCTTCCTAAGCCAAGTTTGATACTTAACTCTTCTTGAGAATTGAGTCTTGTAGTGGTTCTCTCTGCATTTGCACAAGCCCTACAGGCAGAGGAACTGAGGATGGGGGAGAAACAGAACCTCACCAGATAACATTTGTTTTTACTAGTCTTCTATCTCTGATTTGTAATATTCCAAATAACATTAGTGCAACCTGAAATAATAGGAATTGCAGATAAAATTCTCACATGGGATCCCTGCCTCTACCTCAGGTTAGTTTTTCTAACACTTTATTTCCCGCTTTTATTTCTTTGAAAACTGACCTTCAGGATATTTCAATAGACCTGTTAACACTTAGTTTCCTAGTGGTGATAGTTGTCTCTCATTCTCAGCTTTCCCTCTAAAAATGATTTGAAGCAGAAAGAGGTATACACAAGTTTACGGGAACTTAATGCTTGTGGAGTTCATTTGATTTTTAAACCTGTACTTAAAATGGTTGCACTGGAAAAGAAGCAGGTCATTTCGTTAACGTGGCATTTCATCAGGAGAGTCAGGAAAGAGCAGGTCAACTAGTCCGTTGAATCCCTAATCAGTGGGATTTTTTAAAACAATTTATAACAGATTTATCAGATTATTTTTCTTCTGGAGGAGAAACACATTAAATGTACAAACTCCCTTTCATTTAAAGAATGCAAAGGATTTTACACATCTTCACTTACAATTTCAAATTCTGCCCTTAAGATAGTAAGATAGATTTCACATATGTGTCTGTGGGAGGATGCGCTGGCTAGCAATCTCTCTCCCTCTCCAACAAACTGCTAGTTTTACTATATAATTTAGAGTAGTTATTCTCTAAATATGGTCCTACGATACTTGGAGTTTGGGGGATTCTGTCCTGTGGTCCTGAAGCAAACATAAGGTACCTGAATGAGCTTTTGCAGGTGGCATAGAAAGAGCCAGCAGGCGTCCTGCACACATCACATGTAGTGATTTGATTTGATTTTTTTCTGGGAATTTACTAACCAAAGCTCAAGCTCAGTGGACTGGGTTTCTCAGCTACTCTCTGAGCCATCACAAGTATTGCGACGTTTCCACTTTCTCTTGATGATGGAAGAAGGCACAGGACAAACGTCACAGAAACAAGTGGCCTCCTGCATGTGGACCACATTTCAGAGTGGTCTCAGAGCCTTTCTTGTGAGGGAGGTGGGCCTGTTTTAGGCCCATCTTATGAATAAACAGAACGCCTGAGGTCATAAAATCAGTTGCCCCCAGATTCTAGAGCTCCTGCTGTGACTTGATTGGAGGAAAGGGTTGGCTGGGAGCAATGCCCGAGAGCCACGTGATCTGCGGGGACAGGTGTGGGGAACCAGTGACCGGAGAATCACTGGGTTCCTGCAGAACCTGGACTGTAACCCAGACACCCAGTTTTTTCATTCCAGCCGTGCTCCTGACTAATCACAACCTTGGGTCTTTCCAATGAAGCGACCGAACTAGATGAAATTCCATCTCATTTGAATGCGTTTTAACCTGATGGGGTTTCTGTCCCCCCGTTTTCACAGGGGCTAATGGTTGGTGGGAGCACAGGGGTCTGCCTTTTGGCACGCTGAAACTTGAGTTGCTGTTGCACGTGTACACTTCTGTTGTTCCCACACTTGCTTTTATTCAAGGTTAAATAGGTCAGAAGAATATCTGATGTTTATGCATTAAAAATGCTCTTTAATTTTTAGAAATATATGCAAGAGGCACGAAGTTTAGGAAAAAACCTGAGGCAACCCAAATTGTCAGACCTCTCTCCTGCCGTGATTGCACAGACCAACTGGAAATTTGTGGAAGGCTTATTAAAGGAATGTAGAATGAAGGTACGTATTACAGATGCGAGGACACGGTGTGCATTCGCGGTTACTCCTCGTGTGGGGCTATGATGAGCAGCGGTCACCCCGTCTAGAAGAAAACTTGTCCTGGGGCCTAAACCTCGTGTGCTTTCTCCTGAGGTCATGAGCCTCCATGGCTCCTCCATGGCCCGTAGAATCAGTGACTTGGGAGCCCTGCACAGTTTTGTCGCCTTTTCAGCCATGGCTGTCTTCCTCTCCGACATGAATGGATATTAAGCCAGTCAGAAGTTGTGTCAGGGATGTTGTCATCTTATGCAAAAGACTACACATTTATGTGTGTGTGTCTGTATGTGCGTCTGTTGGAACCTTATCTGTGTCCATACATGTGTGAGTAGACCCATTAGAAGATGCTAGCTGTGTTGTGGGCTTGTGTATATTATACACCAGTCTCCTCTCTGATATCTGTGTTTACCAGAGGTAGCAATACAGATTGGCAAACCTCAGAACATTTTAACCAGTAATTTTATTCATTCATCTGTCAGTCATTTCTCCAGGACCTTCTCTGTGTGTATGCAATAAATGCCCTATTTTTAGCATCCACAGTCAGTGCTGAATCAGACAGACAAGGTCCCTGCCTAAAGGAACTGGATTCCCCCTCACTTTACATTTTATAAGAGCAGCTAAGACTGCTGTAAATCAACTTACCTGAACCTGATTTCCATTTCCTTTCCATTTTCTGGTGCATGCTCATGAGCACGCAAGAAATGAAACAGAAAAGGAGGAAGGAAAAAAAGAGACCTAGTGCACTCAGAGAGTTCCGGTTTGTCTTAGGGCTTCTGCCTCAGTGCAATCAGCACTAAGTGCAGACACTGTTCGTTTGCTAAGGTGTGGGGCAGTGGGGTGAGCTGTGGTGGCAGGATGGGGTTTTAGCTTCTGACAGGGCATTTTCTAGGTCTGGTGTAATTCCTCAGTGTTAAGTTAGTAATCTGAAAGGTGTCGTACATAAACATTAACCTGTTTGCATGGGGGTACTTTAAAATCGTTTCAAAAGATCCCTTTAGTGACCCTCTGTTTCTCTGACAAAATAGTAGAAGTATGCATAATATTACTCCAGTGAGTTGACCACAGAGATTAAGACACTTTTCCCAAGGTGACTAAAAATCTGCAGTTAGAAGTATAACGCAGGGACCCCAGGTCTCCTGATCCGGTGGCGGACTTGTGGGCTCTGGCCTTGCTGCTGGGATAACCCTTGTGGCCACACGTGATGTTTCCAGACCAAACGCATGCTGGTGGAGAAGATGGGCCACGAAGCAGTGGAGCTGGGCCACGGAGAAGCAAACATCACGGGCTTGGAGGAGAACACCCTGATCGCCAGCCTCTGTGACCTTCTGGAGAGGATATGGAGCCACGGCTTGCTGGTCAAGCAGGTAACCGCGTCCGCGCCCCGGTGACATGGCCGTTAGGAGCCCTGTGAGGAAACGGAGCAAGGAGAAAAGGACACCATCATAATGAAAGGGTCTGTCTCCTTGTCACAGGATGACTAGAAACGCACCACGGGCGTTTCGATTCCAGAAAAAGAAAACGTAACCCGTGATTAGGAGGCGGTCGCGCTCTTTCCTGGTAAACAGGAAAGGATGAAGCAGCCCACTCTCTGCACAGGCTCTACCCCCGTGGATTCCACTCAGGGCCGCTGTCACTGTCCAGC
The DNA here is from genome assembly GCF_000147115.1 of Myotis lucifugus. NCBI lineage: Eukaryota > Metazoa > Chordata > Mammalia > Chiroptera > Vespertilionidae > Myotis > Myotis lucifugus. The sequence continues at coordinate 6,985,299 of NW_005871078.1, forward strand.
AAAGACGTCAGTCAGCCAGAATTAGCACTTCTTTCCATGATAAGTTATCTAGTTATTCAGGATGGAAAATTTAAAAAAAAGATTAAGATGGTTTCTTTGCTTCTGTCTCTCTCCTGTCCCTTTCTGGTTTTGTGCTGTTTTGTTTCTGTTGGGTGCCTATTTCTTTTCTTCTTCCCCTTTTCTCTTTCTCCTCTTGTCCCAACTTTCTTCCCTGGTTGCCATTCCATATATTGAAACATATTTTGCATATGGATGTGCAAAAACATCAGGTGCTGCTAGAGCCTCTTAATTCCCTGGTTTCTGGTGTGGCTAGTATAGACAGCCCTAAACGCATACAACTGAGGAACAGCCAAGCCGGGGTCAGCGATCTGTGTGCCTCCACTTCTGGCCTCTTGCGTAGTAGCTGCCGTTCCCAGCTGTTGCCAGTGTTCTCAGTGAGGCAAAGAGTGACCCTCGTTACACGTGACGAGGAACGGATAGGCTTGGGTTGCCAGACTTCACAATGGCTGTTTCAACGTGAATGGTTTTGATGATAAATTATTTTTTTATGAATTATTTCTTATAAAATGAAAAATTTTATATCCCTTGTACTTTCAGGGGAAGTCGGCTTTGTGGTCGCATTTAATTCAGTTTCAGGACAGAGAAGAGAAACAAGAGCACCTTGCAGAATCACCAGGTGAGAGTTCATTGGTTTGGTTGTTTCTGTAGAAGAGGCAGCATGGGACCACATGAAGAATCAGGACCATATAGCTTTGTCTACCTCTCTCTCCATGAAAACTAACCCATCTCGTCAGTAGTGGGGTGAAGTCGAAGGAGCAGTATTGTTTACTAGCTGTGAAACCTTTCTGATCCTCAGCTTCCTCATTCACAAGACAAAAAAAATAATAGTATCTATGCCAAGACTGTAATGTTGATCAAATAAGATAACACATGTAAAGGATCACACAAGTGCAGCAGTGTTCTCAAATAATGTCATTTTTTCAAAGTTGTTTCGTTTTAATGTTGATGAAGGAAACATCAGTTCCTGGCCTTGGCCATTGTCTCTGTGGAGTTGTCTCCGGGGACTTGTTTCCTCCCACATCCCAAAGGTGTGTGCGTGAGGTGAATCCCTGCATCTAAGTTGTCCCAGTGTGCGTCAGTGTGGGTGTGAGTGTGCCCTGCGACGGCGAGGCATCCTGTTCAGGTGGGCTCCCACCGTACCCCTGTTCTGCCAGGCGAGGCTTCAGCCAGCTGTGACCCTGAACTAGAATAAGCAGATTGGAAAACCATCTTACTTGTTTTCTTAATGGTAACATGGGCTTTGTCAGACATCAAGTCACAGTTTCTAAGAACTTACCAATATTAAGTGAAGATTTACTGTATCCTTACTCTCACCAGTATTAGGGTGATTTTTTTCTGAAAGAAAAGTTTTATAACCATCATTCGTTTTTCAGGGGAAACAATGTGCATATGTGTCTCCAAAATCTTCAGGAGTGATATTTCTTCGTCAGTTTATAACAGGACATCATTGTTAGAAGTGTCATACTTCTTTAGCTAATTAGAGTTATGTAGGATTCCTAGATAACTGGGTTATTTTTCACAACAAGGCACTTGCTTTTCTTTATGTAAAATAGCCATCTGTTTCACAAAAAAGTAGAACAGTGGAAAGCCTAGTAGAGATAGAATGTTTTATACTGAATTTGGAAAACTTTTCTAAAATTACAGATTTTTTTAGACATTCAGAAGTATAAAAAAATTTTTTTAACTCAGGAGCCAACCTCCAGCTTAAGAAATAAAGCCTTGTGTACAATTGCTAAAAAAAAAAAAAAGAAAAGAAAAGAAAAAGAAATAAATATGATTGAAGCGCTCTATTTTTATTCCCTTCGCTGCTGCTAGGGCACAATACTACCCTAAATGTGGTGCTTATTGTTAGAAACCTAGTTTTTAAATGTAGCCAATGAAACAGTTAGAAATATGATTTTTTAAAATTTTAGTAATATGTTTTTATTGATTTCAGAGAGAGGAAGGGAGAGGGAGAAAGAAGTACACATCGATGATGAGAGAGAATCATTGGCTGCCTCCTGCACACCCCCTACTGGGGATTGTGCCCAAAAACATGGACACGTGCCCTGATGGGGAATTGAAATGTGACCTCTTGGTTCATGGGTCAACGCTCAGCCACTGAGCCACACTGGCCTGAATATGATTTTGATACTGCATTCCACTGGTGCCTCTCTAAAAAGAATGTTATGATTCTAAAGACCCAAAATGTAACTATATTTATAAAGATTGGGGTCCACTTTAAAAGCATTCTCTAGTGTCCATCTCCCTTTGCCCCTTTTTTCTGTTGAAAAAGTAAAAATGCATTGGCATATACTCTGTAACACTTACCTCTGTTCATAGAAAATGTAGCTTTTCAGCCCATAAGACCATAACTAAAGTAGCTTACCCTAATTAGAAAAAATAAATTCCTAGGGGGCAAAATATATTTTTTAAAAAATATATTTCTTTTTATTGATTTCAGAGAGGAAGGGAGGAGAGAAAGATAGAAACATCAATGATGAGAGAGAATCATTGATCAGCTGCCTCCTGACGCCCCCTACTGGGGATCGAGCCCACAACCCACGCATGTGCCCTTGGCCAGAATCGAACCTGGGACCCCTCAGTCCTCCGGCCGACGCTCTATCCACTGAGCCAAGCCGTCTAGGGCCAAAATAGCCATTTTTAGGATGAAATGCTGGAAAGCCAAGCTCCGTTAAGGCTGGGAGGTAGAAACCTTTGCCTCTTGTGCCAAGTGAGGCATGTGAGACTGTCCAGCTGTTAGACAATAGCTGCTGGGCAACACTGGCAGCTTCGCGGTGTTGGCGGGTCAAATGTTGGGCGGTTGAGCTGGAGACCAGACACCCAGCTGTTTCCAGTGGCCTTCAATCAGTCAGTCGTGGGACCAGCAAAACTCTGAAGTCAAGGCTAAGAAATGCCGAGTGTCAGAGCCCCGTGCAGTCACTGTGCTGCACTGACAGGTGCTGAAGGGCTAACGAAGCACAGATGAACATCAGCTAAATATTTTACTGACCCTTACGAGGATAAATATAAGCCATGCAGCTTTTGAAATCAAATTATTGTCTGTTTGGAGGAATGGATTTTATAAATATTGTTCTAACACGTTTGATGATTCAGCCCATGAAGTTAGGATTTAAAAATATGACAGTGTGAAATAGATATAAACACATCAGTTTAAAAATGAAATATTTCATTATTGAGAAACAGTGTGTTCTGATTGTACAGAAATGAGCAGTTCATTGACTTGTCTGCTTTTAAATCTGGGTGGTTTATTTGGTTTGGTTTGGTTTTTCAAAAAATACTTTTTGTTTGCCAACTATTAAGCTTTGTAATTAATGCATTTTGAGATTAAGGAAAGATCCTCCAACTCCTTATAGAGTCACAATGGGTTTAAACACTGATCTTATTTTTTTTTTATTCTCTAAAGGTTTCTTTTTAAAATCTTATTTATTGGTTGATTTGAGAGAGGAAAGGGAGAGAGAGAAAGAGAGAGACATTAATTTGTTGTTCCACTTATTTATGCATTCATTGGTTGATTCTTGTATGTGCCCTGATCAGGGATTGAACCCGAAACCTTAGCGTATTGGGACAATGCTCTAACCAACTGAGCTACCTGGCCAGGACTGAACACTGCTCTTATTAACATTCAGCCAGGATGAGCCTGCCCTAGATGATAGGTCATTACTCCTTCAAAAGCAGCACTATACAGGAGTCAGAGACATTTTAAGAGTTGCTGTATAATAGAATAATTTTCCCTTCTTTTATAAATGTAAGCTGTTCAGGTTTCAGAAGAGACTCATGAACATTTTACTTCTATGTTCATTTAGATTTTGCATAGTATGCATACTGTAGTTTGGATTCTGAACTTGAAAGTAGAAATTTACCAGCCTAGAGAGCCCAAACTCTCAGATTTTCCTTTTAAACACTCTTTCAGAGTACAGTAAGTCCTCACTTAATGTCATTGGGAGGTTCTGCATCTTGAAGTGAAATGACACATAATGAACCCCGTTTTACCACAGGCTAATTGATATAAACAAGAGTTAGGTTCCTGTGGCATCTCATCAACGTTATAAAGCAACAATGCAATCTGAAATCCTGGCATATAGGGAGATTGTGTGATGGCAATGCATGAGCCCAGAGATAATTCACATGCTCAGTAGCTTAATTTATAGATACTGCTTTCATGTAATTATCCAGTTCAATTAGAATGAATAACTTTAGAAAATGACTGGCCATTATGGCCAGAATTTGCACACATTACATTATTTGCTAAGTGGGCTTTTATAATTCATTTTAAATTTACAAACGCAGCCCCAGATGAACTGGAAAGAATACAGCCAGTTTACTGTATTAATAAAGTGACAACAATTTCATCTTTTCTTTTGTCTTCAAAATGTGTTCTTCAAAAGTAATTTTAAAGTATTTATTTATAGAATGTGAATCATATAGATTTTTTTTCTTACTGTTACTTTTCTAATACTTTGCTGATATTTTTCTACATAGTTGCCCTGGGACCAGAAAGAAGAAAATCTGACTCAGGAGTTATGTTGCCAACTCTCAGGGTCTCCCTTATCCAAGACATGAGGTATGTGTTGTATGTGCTAGCAAGTGGTGGTAGCTGAAATATTATGGCTTTCACTTAAATTGCTCAAATGATTTTGGCTGTGTTTATTTTTGGCTTATGTATTCTCAAAAAACACATTTTTATAACCTTGTTTATTTTACTTTCACACTATTGTATTTTTCCTGACATTAAATCCGAAGGGGAAACGCAACTGAAAAGAGTTTTAAAGTAGCCGTAAATTATTTTACAATTTCTTTTGTTCAGCTTTTTAAAACCTCCTTAAGTACTTGCTACCCACAAATACAGTTCAAAAAAAAAAATCTGCAAATAAGGACAAGTTAGTTGGCAGAAAAACTGTTGCCAAGCAGATTTAATTTGAAGCAAATGCAAATCTGAGAGTTACCACTTGCAGTTACTGGCCTTAGAAATCATTAGAAGGCATCAGTGTATCTAAGAAGATGTATTGAATGAGGGAGGCAGAGGGTTTTTTCTTTGAAACATTTTAGGTACAATACTTAGTCAACTCTTAAAAATATGTGGGCTTAAAGTGAATATTATAACATTTATAACACTTGTAACTTTATTGCTTTAGTAATATTAATAGGATGTTTATTTGGTTGGTCAGATACTTGTGACTGAAAAGCATAACTCTTATGAGTGGCAGCATAGTAGAGTGGTAACACATCCTGGCTTCACCACTTACTAGCTGTGTGACCCCAAGCAATTTTTGTAACTTCTCTGTGCCTCAATTTCCCATCCCTCGAATAGAGATTTAAAAAGTTACCTATCTTAAAGCAGTATAATGAAATTTAAGTGAATTAGTCTGTAGTCTGTTACTGTAAAAAGTTTCAAGAAGTACTTGGCTCATAGTAAGAGCTCAGTAAATGTTGGTTTTTGTAATCTGAGTAAGTTCATATACTTATAACTTAACTGTTATATTCCTTGGTAGATGACATGTAGTTGTCCTCGTGTGGCTTATGATTCCTTTTGATGGCCAGCATAAGAGGAGTAGTTGTAACTACTGCTCACTTATTCCATTGACTGTTAGATCAATGAACAGTGACCTCTCTAGTCTAAGCCCCTAAAATTTCTCACCTGGATTACATCATGGTGCCCATATTTCTGTGCTTGCCCTACTATATCCTCCCCCTGGATATATGGTGATCTTACAATAAAGTCTAGATCACTTGCCCTGGCTAGCAATAGGCTATGGGTGTACATCAGGCTAAATATAATCCTATATAACAAAACCCTAATATGCAAAGTGACCGACCAGTGGAACAACTGGTCGCTATGATGCACACTGACCACCATGGGGCAGATGCTCAACGCAGGAGTTGTCCCCGGTCGGGGCCAGCGAGTGGGTGGCGCTAGGCCACAAACCAAGACAGGTGCCAGCAGGGGGTCCCCCCAGCCCCGATTGCCCCACCGGTCACCCCACAGATTGGCCCTGATCGCTGGCCAGGCCTAGGGACCCTACCCTATATATTGGGAACTGTCTCTTAGATTTGAAAATTAAAACCTGGCAAGGCTACTCTAACACTGAAAAAACAGAATGATGCAACAGTGACATGCATGAACTCTGGCTTGCACATTTTGTGGTCAGCCCTGATTCTGACACTTATAACTGTGTGACAAAGCCATTTACTTAACTTCTCTCTGCTTCAGTTTTTCCACGCATAAGATGGGGAAAATGGTACTATAGCCTCAGAAGGATCATGTTATGTACTACTTTTTATAATCAGGGCAAAAAAATGTAGCTGCCCATACAACAGCAAGATGCCTTTCACCTGTATGAAAAGTATGGTCACTGGTACATGCAGCATCCCAGATTATGAGAGGGATGTCCCTCGAGGGGCCCCGGATTGCGAGAGGGCACAGGCTGGGTTGAGGCCCACCCCCCACCCCCTCCAGTATAATCTTGGATAATCAATATTGGTTATTGATGTCCTGTGACTTCCCACTTAAGGGTACTTTGGCTTTTAATTTTCAGACTTTGTCTTATAAAAATAGCTGAGAGACTCCCCCCTAAGTATCCTAAAGTGATGTTTTGGCCAAATGATAAATGCTTTTAATAAAACCTTGATTGATTGATTACTTCCAAAAGGTGCTTAGTAAGGTGGAAAGGCGTTGCCCAGAAAAGACAAGCTGACTTCCCTAACATTTTATTACAGAAAATTTTAAATACAGCAAAGTCAAAAGATTTTATAGTAAACACATCCATATACCCATCACCTAGATTCTACCGTTTATGTTTTCCTATGGCTTTTTAAAAAGTTTTAATATATATATACACACACATATCATAAAATTTACCATTTTAACCATCCTATATAATAAAGAGCTAATATGCAAATTGTCATCACGCCATAATGGCTCAGACACTCCACACTGAGGAGAGAGGAATGGGGACCAGCCAGGCTGTGGCCTGGGAGAGGGAAAAGCCGCCCACCCCTCGGTCCCGGGCACCAGCGCTGCGCCTATGCCTGTGGCCTGGGAGAGGGACAAGCCGCCTGCCTTACGGTCCTGGGTGCCTGCAGCTGCGGCCCAGGCAAAGTCACCAGCCCACGGTCCCCTACAGCTGCGGCCAGCCCAGGTGAAGCCGGCCCAGGTCCTGGGTGCCTGTGGCCGGCCAGAAGGAGGGAAGCCTGGGTCCCAGGTGCCTGCAACCAATTGGAGCAGGGAATCCTGAGTCCCGGGTGCGGGGTGAGGCAGAGGCAATTAGGGGCGATCAGGCCAGCAGGGGAGCAGTTAAGGGTGATCACGCAGTCAGGCAGAGGTGGTTAGGGTCGATCAGGTAGGCAGAGGTGGTTAGGGGCAATCAGGCAGGCAGGCAAAGGGGTTACGGGCAATCAGGGAGGCAGGCAGGCAAGCAGTTAGGAACCAGCAGTCCCGGGTTGCGAGAGGCAGTCGGACATCCCCCGAGGGGTCCCGGATTGGAGAGGTTGCAGGCCAGGCTGAAGGACCCCCCTCCCATGCATGAATTTCATGCACCAGGCCTCTAGTTTTTACTTGTCAGTCGGTAGCACTGAATACATTTGCATTGTTGTGCAACCATCGCCACTATCCATCTCCAGAACTTTTTTGTCAGCCCAGACTGAAACTCTGTACTCATGTAAACAGTATTCTCCCTCCCCCACAAGCCACCACTCTATTTTATGTCTCTATGAATTTGACTCTTCTAGGTACCTCATGTAAGTAGAGTCATACCTTTTGCATTTGTTTAATTTCACTTAGCATAATGTTATTGCGGTTCATCTATAGCATATATCAGAATTTCCTTCCTTTTTTAAGGCTGAATAATATTCCATTGTATGTGCATACCACATTTTGTTATCCATTTATTCATCAGTAGACATTTGAGTTGTTTCCACCTTTTGGCTGTTGTGAATAATGCTGCTATGAACATATGTATTTGAGTCCCTGCTCTCAGTTCTTTTCTGTATATACCCAGAAGTGGAATTGCTTGGTCATATAGTAACTCTGTGTTTAATTTTTTAAGGAACCATCGTACTGTTTTCCACAGTGGCTGCACCATTTTACATTCCCACATGCAATGCGCAAGTGTTAAGTTTCTCCACATCCTCACCAGCACTAGTTATTTTCTGTTTCATTTGTTTGCTTGTTTGTTTGTTTGTTTGGACAATAGCTGTCCTAATGGGTATGACTTCCCGGTTTCTTATGTCATACATAGCCATAGGTCTTTAAATGTTAAGCTAGAGTCTTCAGCTGTATAAGCTCAGATACCAACTCATTAGTAAACCAAAATGTAATTAGACTCTCAGATACTGACTCTTGCTAACCCAACAGGCTTACTTTAGACATTTAAGAGATATGGCAAATAATGGGCTGGATCCACTCCTACCCAGTTGTCTGTGAAGCCAATTTATTATTTCCTTAACCGATGACTTGATATTCTTTCACTGATATGGGTAGGCTCGGGGGGAAGCTAGATTAAAGTCAGAAGGCATCATGCTCAGGAGCAGAGATGTGGAAGCCTGATCTTCCATCTTCGAAATAGCGATCCTGGTGCTCATGGGACTGATGTCATCTCAGAAAAGCCCTGCAGAAGCACTGCCCGTGTGTCTCTCGTTTCTCTGCTCCATTCTGCCTTTTTATTTATTGATGTTCTTATTCGTGATATGTTTACTTTAGAATTTAACTCTCAGTGGACCAACTTATTTCCCTATTTTCAAATTCTGGGTTAGTACTTCACGTAAGTCCCTAATTGCTACCTAAATAGTTGCTGTAGTAGATCCAAGAAGAACATCCAAGTAATATTCTAAATTCTGATTTCTTTAAATCTGGACAATTGAAGAAAAAGCGTATTATCTAAGGCTTGGGTAGTATATCTCTCTGAGCCCGTGCTCTCTGTTGGGCACATGCCTCTGTCGTTACCTCATCTTCTCAGGTTTATCTCTTGAGGCAAGTACATTGGCAGTTTAGGGACTTTGGGTTCTCACAGATGTCGAGAGTCTTGGCACTGGACTGCTTAGCAGCTGTAAGGAGCCCCTTTGGCTGAGTATCTCAGACCACTTCCCAAGACTTTCAGAGTTGCCAAATATCACCAAATTGTCACTTGTAGAAAGACTTTTTGTTCGAATGAGAAAGGCTGGGGAGAGCAAATAACTGGACTGATTATCTACATAGAGAAGAGGAGGATTATCGTGGTGTTACCATTATTACCAGTTTTTTCCCAAAGTAGCTCTGCACATATCATCTAGCTGTTGGGCCTTATGTTCTTAATGACAAAATATAATTAATGATGCAGGGCATAGTAGAACATTATATGATCTAGGAGATTGTGAATACTATAATCCAAATATAGATATTCTGAATAGGTAAACAAATGAACAGGATGTGAGTAAATCCTAGAAATATTCTATTTACATATAAAGATGGGGATAAGTTACTTAAGGGTAAATTGGCAAGTGACTTTATCTTTTTATAAATAATGTGTACACGTGTGCTAATGAGCATCTGGTTTTATTCAGCACTAAAACTGAGTAGTCATGATTGATTTTGTTACCCCTGGGAAGGACTATTTTGAGGAATTTTTATGACTGTACAGGATATGAGCTTATTCTAAAATTGGCTGATTCTTTTATTTCTCTAATAAATATTACTGGGGTTCGCTATTCATGCAGTAAAATAAGCACCAGGAAATGTAGATGACATTTAGTTAGGTGCTGTCAATCTTAGAAATCATTCAGTTTGGGGAAACATGGTCTTGGCACCAGATTACTTAGCAGCTGTAAGGAGCCCATGACGCACAATAAGAAGCTCATTCGAACTGGCTTCAGCAAAAACGGGGGATTTATTGGAGACATGTAAGGGTATCTTCCAGAATCCAAGAGCAAGAATTGCAGCTGGAATGGAAGCAGTCTTGTCATAGGTCACTCTGTCTCACAGGACGCAAATCCTCTCTGCTTCTCCCGTTCTCTCCCTTCCCTTCCGGCTGTACTGTGCACATGCTCGCCCAAGCCCTGGCTTTAACATCCTGTCTTATTTTAAGCATTCAGTGAGAACTCACTTGGTACTAATTCCCAGTTTCTGAGAGGAAATCTGATTGGCTCAGCGTAGGTCAGGCATGTGCCTCTGATCCAGTCAGTTGTGGCTGAGGGGTTAGGAGCGTGGTGCCGTGGGTCACGGTGGCCCCCGGAGTTGTGTCTCCTGGGCCTGTGGAAGGGGAGCTTCTCTAGGAATGAGAGTGCCAGAAAGAAGTGATTGGAAGAAAACGGGTGGCACCTCTAGAATAACACTTGTGATCTCTGTGACCTTGGGTGGGTCACTCAGTTTTCTCATCTTTACAGTGAAATAATGATGTTCTCCCTCTCACTGGTTATTGTGATGATCAGATAAGACAACGTACATAAAAACTTCTTTAAGTTAGAAAGCTTTGTATCAAGGTTAAAAACTAAATCAAGTAGATAAGTTATTTAAACCACACCATGTATGCTTTACTGTGAATTAACAGGCTCTATTTTAGAAATAATACTTGTATGATATTATTTATGCTGAATGCCATTATAAATATCTATAATAAATTATTCCAAACTAAAAAGAGATTAAAATGGTATGACTACATGCCCCAGCCAGTGTGGCTCAGTTGGTTGGAGAGTCATTTTGTATCCTGAAAGGTTGTGGGTTCCATTCCCGGTCAGAGCACATACCCAGGTTGCAGGTTCGCATCCCCCAGTTGGGGGTGAGTACGGGAGGCAACAGATCTCTCGCTCTCGCTCTGTGTGTGTGTGTGTGTGTGTGTGTGTGTGTGTGTGTGTCTTTCCCTCCCTTCCTCTCTATAAAATCAATTTTTAAAAAAATCACATACCACATATCCTCAGTGAAAGATTTAATAAAAATGGTATAGCTACACAGAAAAACATTTAATAGATTTGGATTAAAGTTTAATAACACAACACATATAAATGTCTAAGTGTAAAATTAGATAGTGATATACAAAGCAACAGAGCTGTCTTGTGGTATTTTTTTTTAGCTCCTAATATGTGCTGGGCCTTATAGGGTACAAAGAAGGATGCAAGGCTACTCAGAGGTATTGGGCTCCTTGCTTGTCCTCAGGGAACTTGGCAAGATGAGAAAAACATAAGCCAAGAGAAAATGATCAAAGTAGTAGGCAGTGCACGATACATGTAGCTTAGACTACAGAATTTCATAAATTAGATCGTTGGAGGCTGTCACGGTCAAGGGAAGCGCTCCAGCAGAAGCTGGGATTCAGACATGAATAGAATCACAGAGGGAAGCAAGTAATGGAATGCGGCATCGCAGGAGCCACTGCTGTGACAAATCCCTCCCACCAAAAACACCAGCACAAATGCTTTTATGATGGGAATGCTGATTGCCACCTAAATAAAATGTGTTTCGTTTTATGTGCTCCAGTTCTCCCCATTTTCCTTAAGCACAGATTGTTTTTCAAATTATAATTATTTTCCACTTTGTCATTCTTCACCTACCCTGTCTGCAGGTACCTGTTTAAGGCCAGCATGACACTAATTTCAGTAGAGTTTACTGTTTTAGAGTAGGAAGGGTATGTAGGGAAACATTAAGTACTTATCAGCCTCCATATAGATTCATTGTCAGTGAATTCATTTTGAATTAACTTGGTATTTATTCTTGGATCATGGGGGCTCAGAGCCCGCTCGGCGCTCACGGGGTTCCATGTAAATACTGTCGAAAGTTAAGTGGTAAACGCCTGAGCATTGCCCCAGGTCAGCCGTGGCATCCTTTGGGGAATGTCAGTAGGGGTGAGGGACAGCCAGTGCTGTTTCAGGAGCTCACCCCTGGGCTGTCAGGGCTCAGCACTGCCACCACCACCACCAATAAGAACCAGGCTCCAAGGGGGGCCTGCTTGTCCCCAGCTTTCTCCCTCATGACCATACATAATGGTATTAGCCCTTCAAAAATAAGTGCGTTATAAATCTCATTCACACTTGTTCGCATGCCACCTCTTTAGTGTGCCTGTGTGATGTGATGTAATGCTTTACGTCTTGTTTATCAAGAGTGTTTGATTATAAATCAGCACTTAGGATCGAGGGCCTAAATGTTCCGATCCAAGGACTGAGAGAGAGGGAGAGAGGGAGGAAAAAAGAGAAATGTGTGCGTGTGGCAAAATAAGGCTTTAGTCCTTATTCTGAAAGCTTAGAATCATCAGACAAAAGGTTTCCTTGCAATATTTATTACAGCTATGATGAGTCATTTTAGATTAAAAAAAAAATCAAAGGCGGATCAGAATCACAAAGACCTCAGTGACTCACTGTGGTGGTTTTACAATCGCCCCTCCCACCCCTCCCATAGGCTTGTCCTTCCTGCCTGTCCTTCGTCCCCTTAGGAGGAAAGTCATTTAGGAAGATAAACACAGCCCTATGGGGTTAGCATTGACTTCTACATGAATACCAATTTCCACATGTATGTTACATTCAACTGACGTGTGACCACACAATGTTTCTTTTTAGCCGCACAGTTTTTCAAGTCTTGCAAATTTTTTAAATGTTGAATTTATCAATGCAGTACAGCGTGTCTGCTGATGCCATAGGAAGTAAGATTTCATCTTTCCCATGTGTTGTCTATGGCTGCTGCAAATAATTCAGTGGATTAAATTTGCGGCAGATACTTTGTTAAACTATAGAATAATTATTTTGGATAAAAACTTGAATGTCAGCCTGTGTAGTTTATTTTCCTGAGAGTCAGGAATAACCAAGTGCCAGTTTATCTGTGAAGCTGAAAGAACATAATGAAACATTAAAGGATGAATGGGTTTCACATGCTTTGTTTATCTTAAGATGTAGCCTGTATGCTTGTGTTTTAAGGGTCATCCTGATGTGGGGCTAGAATCAGGGGTGGGCAAACTTTTTGACTCGAGGGCCACAATGGGTTCTTAAACTGGACCGGAGGGCCGGAACAAAAGCATGGATGGAGTGTTTGTGTGAACTAATATAAATTCAAAGTAAACATCATTACATAAAAGGGTACGGTCTTTTTTTTTTTTTTAGTTTTATTCATTTCAAACGGGCCGGATCCGGCCCGCGGGCCGTAGTTTGCCCACGGCTGGGCTAGATTCATAACTAAGATAGAACCTTTGAAGGTTTAATCAACATAAACTGTGTCTTACCTGTTGCTTCATTTAAGTATACATGAGCTTTCCTGTGCAGAGTGCTGCAACCCTAGGTTCTTCTCCAGTTCTTAGGATCTACATCTTTTCTGTTGCTGCTGTTCCCTAGGCACATTCAGAACATGAGTGAGATCAAGACTGACGTCGGGCGAGCTCGGGCGTGGATAAGGCTGTCTCTAGAGAAGAAGCTCCTGTCCCAGCATCTCAAGCAGTTGCTGTCTAACCAGCCACTCACCAGGTGAGACAGGCTGAGGTCTTTCGGCGTCTAGGACCTGTGTGCTTACAGTGCACAGTGCAAAAGTTGACAAACTGTAGTTCTGTTTTTCTTACGTAACGAGGAGTCCAGGGCTAGGCGGTCCCCTGTGCCATCCTGGACGCAGGCTCTTTGCCCCTCCTCCTGGACAGCCTACAGTATATGCTGATCACCTATGGTTACAGGACGGCTCCTTTGTAAAATTAATGAGTCAGAGGGTTTGACTGGTTTAAAAGAAGTGTTACCAACAAACTGCTTTCCTGAAACTCTCAGTCCCACTGTCTGTCGGAATAGCTAGCTATTCATTGCCCCCCACCCTCGTCAGCACTGGTCAGCACGTTCTGATCTCTATTAGTTTCGTAGACAAAATGGATTTGTGGTTTGTCCCTCCCCCCCCCCTATTGAATTACTGATTAGGTTAAAAATGTTAACTGTCTACATGTTCATTTTTGAGAATTGTCTGTTCTTTCCAGATTAGAATTTCTACCCAGTTTGTCTAAGCAGAGGTGTTTACTCTTCATGGAAGACATGATGAGAAATAGCCTACATTGTTGTTGTGTGCTTGTTCTGCTCTTTCCTAGAAAGCTCTATAAGCGCTATGCCTTTCTGTGTTGCGAAGAAGAAAGAGAACAGTTTCTCTACCATCTCCTCTCCCTCAACGCTGTGGACTACTTCTGTTTCACCAGTGTCTTCACCACCATCAGTAAGTCTGGGGAGCCACTGTTCAGTGAAGAGTTGTTCAGGCGACAAATGGAATAAGGTTCATATTTTTTAAAGTAAGACATACCCTAGTACACCGAGGTGGGCACTGTGATGCCCCCGCTCCTTTAGGAATGAAGGGTCCTCAGCTCTCGGCCCTGTGGGGAGGGAGTGCCGCACCCCAGGGAGCCCTCCTGCCAGGGCCAGCCTGCTCTGATGGTCAGAGGCTGTCCCAGAACTCGCCATCTGGCCATCTGGCGTCATCACGACAGCTCACAGCTCAGCCTCTCCCTCCACCAGGCCTGCTTTCTTCTCTCACGTTGATCCTAGAAGCAACATTCTGGTGCTGATTTTCGACTCAGGGTCTGCCTCCCAGGAAACTCAGTCTGCAACAGGAGTGGGATGGACATGAAAAGGGATATATTTCTAGATCTTATCCAAAACCCATAAATTCAAAGAATCAGTAGGTGATAAAATAAACTCTTCTACCTGAACATCGTTACTCTGTGGTGATCCCGAAAGACTTCAGGATCTTGCTGGGGAGTGTAGGCTCTGGAGGGAGGAGATGCTGATGGGTTTGGATGAGCTGAATTAAAGCGTTTATTCTCTTCACCATTGCTGATTCTCACTAGCTGTGGGTCCCCTTTCCTAGTTTATAGACTTTTTACTTGTATCAGTTTGGAGTTATGTTCAGCTGCAAGTTTGAAAAACTTGCAAAACAGTGGTTTAAACAAATTAGTAGTTTTATTTTTCTTGCATAACAAGAAGTCTTGTAGTAGGCAGTCCATAGTGCCATCATGGACATGGCTCTTTTTTTTTTTCCAATCCTCACCTGAGGATATTTTTTCCGTTGATTTTTAGAGAGAGTGGAAGCGGAGAAGAGGGGAGGGAGATAGAGAGGAAGGAAAAGATAGAAACATTGATGTGAGAGAGACACGTCGATTGGTTGCCTCCTGCACATGCCCTGGCTGGAGCCAGGAGCGAACTTTCAACCGAGGTACGTACCCTTGACCAGGAATCAAACCCGCGACCCCTTGGTCCTCAGGCCAAAGCTCTAACCACTTGGCAACACCGGCCAGGGCTTGGACAAGGGCTCTTTGTCCCTCTCCTCCTAGACAATCCTCAGTGTGTGCTCATCACCTCCTGGTCACAGGATGGCTATTCTCAGTCCACCTTCCAGCAGGAAGAAGGATGGAATGCCAAGGAAAAAGCGTCAGAATCTGTGTTCGAAAAACATAATTTTCCAAGCAGTCACCATAAACATCACTAGCATTCCACTGGCCAGAATCGTGTAGGTTTTGGTTTTTCTAGTCTCTGCTAGAGGCAGACAAGGAACACTGGAGTTGAAATGGTTATTGAGCCAACCTGTCTGGGAAGCTACTATTCATTTATTGAGTTATTAGGTTATTGCAGGAATGAAAAGCTAAAATGTTACATACAATTTTGAAAGAGAAGAAATAGGACTCCTAGAATCCTCCTTATATCTGCAGATTTCTCTTCAGCTAAGAAAGTCTTTCAATTTGAGGAATTGAGATACTTCATGAAAGAAATATTCTGAGTTTAAATAATGTTACTTTTTATACTTGATGAAATCACTGTGGTGCATCTGCGGGCCCTTTGCAGGCACAGAGCTGCCGGCCCTTTTCTTGCAGCTTTTCTAATCCTGTCAATGAAAGAAATTAGAGAAACCTCTGGCACCCAAAATAGTCTCGCGCTAACCTCTTCTGCTTTCAGTTCCAAAAACGACTTGATTCTTGTGATGACTAAAACATGCAAGTAGGGCCTTTCCTCTAGCATTTCCTCTCCTTCGGCCAAAATAGACAGACGGGGAGGTGATCCGCTCCACGTGAAGAACGTGGTCTGTGTAAAATCAGGGAAACGAACCGTTTGTCCCATTCATGTTCCTCCCCTAAGAATGCACTGAACCCTGAGCCCGTATGGGGAGGCGGCACCTGGGCATCTGGCCCAGTAAGTGTTTCTCTCCTTCCCGGTACATCTTTCAGGGAGGGCTTCTCATACGCCCTCCGGTAACCGAGTGAGCAGAAATCCTAAGAATACCAACAAAAGATATGGATTCTACCCTGCTTTTTTTGGGGGGTGCGGGGGGACAACGTATGGCTCTGAAGGATAAGGACGTGCTACTGTGTTTGAACCGCCCCCATTTTTTAAAGGAAAATGGAGGGGGCGTGGTAATGCCTGACTTTATTGTGTTCCCACATTTGAGCAAAAGACAGTGGTGGGACAGTGACACCTAGTGGTGTGCCTTTGAAGAGCCTTCAGAAGATGAGGGTTCCCACAGCCGTTTCCACATCTTAATTCTTTCCCCGGGGCCCCTCCGTGAGTCGTGAGTCACCTTCATAGCTTTCCAAGTTGTTTAAAGATCTTACGTTGTGTCCAGAGTGGCGGTGCCGTTGTTTATTTTTCTCAGCTTTGCATACTGAGCTGTGAAATTGGGATGGGAACCTTCGGAAGTGCCGTGCCTTAAAGCACTGCCCAAGACAGTCAGCAACAGGGATGCTAGCCAAGAAGTCATTCAGCCCCTTTTTCATATGAAACCAGCCAGGAGCCGTGCTCATGTGTACTCGGTTTTGAAACAAAATTAATAAAAGCGTTAAAGCAATGAAAACACTTTACAGCACTGTTAGTGTTCATGTCCTCAGGTATTCCGGTGCTAATGCCTGAGACTGTTGATAAATGCACGGGGATGTATATCGCCATGGTGATATGCATGCCATGCACACATGGTGGTGTATATGCTGGGGAAACCACCTCAGGAATCAGGACTTAGGGCTTACAAACTGGACCTCATTTTTCTAAAGTAGGAAGGGTTATGATCTCATCTTTTTGTCTAAGTACATCTTGATAGATCATAAAAAGTGAATTATCTGTGGCCCTGGCCGATGTGGCTCAGTTGGTTGAGCGTCCTCCCATGCACCAAGAGGTCGGCAGATCGACTCCCATCAGGGCACGTGCCTGGGTTGTGGGCTCGATCCCCAGTGTGGTGTGTTCAGGAGGCAGCCAATCAATGTTTCTCTCTCCCTTTCTCTCTCTAAAAATTAATAAAACATATTTTTAAACACATATGTTTAAGTGATTTATCTGTGAAAGCCAACAGAGTTCTTAATACATGTTTGTTTTGTTATCAGGAGAATTGTATTGTAATTTTTAACTAATTTCAGCATTTTCCCTCCAGTGATTCCGTATAGGTCAGTGATCATCCCCATCAAGAAGCTGAGCAACGCGATCATCACCTCGAACCCCTGGATCTGTGTGTCGGGAGAGCTGGGAGACACGGGAGTGA
Organism: Myotis lucifugus; assembly: GCF_000147115.1. NCBI lineage: Eukaryota > Metazoa > Chordata > Mammalia > Chiroptera > Vespertilionidae > Myotis > Myotis lucifugus. Next base: position 7,002,781 of record NW_005871078.1, read on the forward strand.
TGCAGATCCCCAAAAACCTCCTCGAAATGACCTTTGAGGTCAGTCCCAGCAGAAAGCGTTATATGTGATTCCACACAAAGATTCCAGTTTCACCTTTTCATTTTCCTTGAGTCAGATAATACACAGGCGCAGTCAGGCATGCAGGATCACTTCTGTGGTCATGTACCTGTGGGCAAGTTGTCGTAAACATGCTAATTTGTTTTGTGTCTTGGTTGTAAGTTCCATTGTTAAGCTCTGCTTTCCCACCTGTGACGGTGCACTGGGGCCTTTTCCAGTCCTGCTCCAGGACCCCGAGCCTTAGCACTCAGTGCTTTCCCCACAGTGGTCCTCGTCCTCACTGCAGACGCTCCCGCCTGACCCTGGCCACAGGGACAGGAGAACTGCGTCCCTGCTCATGGCCTGCAGGCCACGTGGTGACATTTGTAAAGTGATTTTGTGAAAATACCTTTCAGTGTCCTCGTTCAGGTCTGGCTTGGGGAAGTATTCCCGCGTGTGTGAGCTCACAGGCAGGTAGGGCCCGGCATGCTGGAGGAAGCCAGTGCCTGCTCTGAAAGGAAGTGGTACTAACTGAGCGCTCTGTTCTCATGTTCCTTGCGGCCCAGGAATAGCTCTCTCCACACAGAATCCCATTTGGGCCCTATCTACCCAGTGAACTCACAGCCATCCTATCTAATAAAAGGGAAACATGGTAATTAGCGTACGACCGCTACCCTTCCCATTGGCTAATCAGGGCAATATGCAAATTAACTGCCAGCCAAGATGGCGGTTAACCGCCAACAAAGATGGCGGCTAATTTGCATATGTAGGCACAGTGCTGGGAGGCGAAAGGGAAAGGACGGAAGAAGCCCCCTGCCACTGACGGTGATCGGAAACCCAGGGGGGGAGCTAAGAGCCGGGGGCAGGTCAAAGGTGGCCCCCAGCTGTGATCAGAGAACCAGGCGCCTTTGCCGCCCCGGCCAGTGATAGCAGGAAGCAGGGGTGGAGCCAGCAATGGGAGCTGGGCAGGGTCGGAGACGGCAGTCCAAGGAGCTAGGGGATCCCTTAACCAGGCCTAAAACCTTGGCCAAAAACA
>NW_005871078.1:7004933-7074406 GCF_000147115.1 Myotis lucifugus
TCTCAGAAGGAATGTGGGAGGGAAAGGGCAGGAAGAGATTAACCAAAGATCTTACATGCATACCAGAGATGGATTCGTGGCCTGCGGGGATCAAGCCAAAACTGGCCCAGTGCACAGATTCTTGCACCGGTGGGGTCCCTCAGCCTGGCCTGTGGGGATCGGGCCGAAACAGGCAGTTCAACATCCCCTGAGGGGTCCCAGATTGCGAGAGGGTGCAGGCCAGGCCGAGGAACCCCACCAGTGCACGAATCCATGCACCAGGCCACTAGTCGGTATATAAAAGATTAAAACCCTTAGGTTTTCTTTGACTACCAAGAATGGAACATAACTGCACCGTACGTCCCATCAATGCTGCTTCCAAACTCTCTCACATCTGTCTGGTCCTTCCATCTCAGCAGCCACAGCTAATTTAAGGTGCCATCCCCCTCACCTGAGTCACTGTGATGCCTTCTCACTGCGATGCAAAGTCAGGGGCCTAAGAAAGCCCTGATCGTCCCAACCGCACATAGGCAGTGGGGTCTGTGATCTCTTATCAGAATTTAAAAGTCAGCATTTAATTGACATGTATTTTTACCATTCCTGTTATCACTTTCTTTTGTACTTGTCCACAAAGGGCCAGGAAAGATGTTGATAACTATGCTGTCTTGTTGTTGTTTTTTAACAATAGCTTTGAAGATTTCTATCTAGTAGATGAGGTTTAAGGTCAGTTCTGCCTGAGTATTTTATTTGAAACAAAAATAGCTGGGTCAGTGATTTTTTTCTTTTTCTATCTATAGTTGTGTTTCTGACCTCTCTGTAACTGAACCTAATAGCACCCTTTTTCCACTTCTTGAAACTCTTCTCATCCTTTAAGGCACACATCACGGTCTGTGTGATGTTTCTGGGTTCCCCGGTTAGAAATAAATTTCCTTCTCCAGTGTCTGCTTCCACTGCTTACGTCTCGAGTCCAGCACCTTGTGCGGTCCCTTCATTAGACAAAGTCCACCGCCTCCTGTCTCATGAGAGGGGATGTGTTGGCTGTGACTGTGCTTCTCCAGTGCAGAGCAGAGCACACTTGCAGGGTGGGCCCTCTGCAGTGGAGGGAGGTGGAGCCACAGCACCACAGCGAAAGCCTGGAGGAAGTGGGATGGGACGGGTGCTGAGTAACCTGTGGTCCTGTCCCCACAGTGCCAGAACCTGGGGAAGCTGACCACTGTGCAGATTGGCCACGACAACTCGGGACTGTTAGCCAAGTGGCTAGTGGATTGTGTCATGGTCAGAAATGAAATCACGGGACACACATACCGGTGAGTAAACGTCCTTAGGAACTCGGAGTTCCTGTTGCGAGACTCGCTAGACAAGAAAAGGGTTAAGAACTGTTTCTTTCTAAAGCTTTCCCCTCTGCCTTCTGTATCTTAGTTTAGTTATTTGTGGGTTGTTTTGGTTTGGTTTGATACAAAATTGCCCCAAAAAATACTTTACAAAAACACATTGTGTTCCCTGCTAATGCTTAGTTCACAAGTGTTGATTGTTGTGTTGAAAATGATTGCTGTAACTCTGATAAAAAAAAAAAGGAAGAAAGAAACAAGCTTAAAATAATTTCAGTATGAGGACAGGATCTCTGGGACTCTGCTAGTTCCAGACAGCACCCCTTTCTGTGAACATTCTCTTTTCTTCTGTAACTTATCTCTGATACTCACAGTTTGAGACTATTCTTTTGAGAACTAATCACAAAATTTTGATGAGTTAGATATGAGAAAATATTAAAGAGTTATTTTAGGCTGGCCTGTATGGCTCAGTGGTTGAGCATTGACCCATGCACCAAGAGATCGCTGGTTTGATTTCCGGTCGGGGCACATGCCTGGGTTGTGGGCTTAATCCCCAGTAGGGGGCATGCAGGAGGCAGTTGATTGAAGTTAATGTTTCTCTCTCTTCTTCCTCTTTCTCTAAAATCAATTTTTTTTAAATCTCAAATTTTAAAAAAAGAATTATTTTAATTTGGTTGGGTGTGATAATAACCTATGGCTCTATGAGAGAGAAAACGTCTTTATTATTTAGAGATTTATACTGAAGTGTTTTACATGTCCTAGTGTATGTAACTTACTTTTAAAATGCTTCAACAAAAAATGGTAAGTCTAGGTGATAAGAATACAGGTGTTTGTTATACTGTTATTTTCTCTATTTTTCTGTGTTTGAAATTTTTCATAATTAAAAGAAACAACCCACAGGCACGAAAATGGTGGGCTTTACTCATGGTGCTGTTTTGTGTGTGTGTGTTTTTTTAAAATATATTTTATTGATTTTTTTACAGAGAGGAAGGGAGAGGGATAGAGAGTTAGAAACATCGATGAGAGAGAAACATCGATCAGCTGCCTCCTGCACACCCCCTACTGGGGATGTGCCCTCAACCAAGGTACATGCCCTTGGCCGGAATCGAACCTGGGACCTTTTAGTCCGCAGGCCGACTCTCTATCCACTGAGCCAAACCGGTTAGGGCAATGGTGCTGTTTTTTAAATTCTGATTAAAACGAGTAAATGAAATGCTGGTGATGCAGAAGGTGGTGTTTTGTGGTTGGTTGGTTTCCGTCCGGCTAGGTTCCCATGCGGGCGGTGGCTGGGGAAAGGCGTTGATGACGGGAGCCTGGAGCGGATCCTCATTGGAGAGCTGATGGCGCCCGCGGCGGACGAGGACCTGGCGAAGCAGTGCCGGACGCCCCCCCAGCAGAAGTCGCCCACCACGGCCAGGAGGCTGAGCATCACTTCACTGACGGGAAAAGCCACCAGTAAGTTGGTCCTGTGTTTCTCAGTGTGTCACAGAGGTTGCAGGCATCACATGGCCATTCCACAGAAAACTGTCCCATGAATGAGTCGTGGCAGGGAGGTGACAAAGAAGAAAGCTGAGGAAAATTAACTTGGGAGAAGGGACTTTAGAAAAGTGGGGAGAGAGGAAAAGGAGGAAAAAATAAGGCAAGACATTACAAATAATTAAAAGCCTGAAGAATTCGGATGTTAAAACTCAATAAAAATGCATGCTCTCTTTCAATTAAGCTATGGAAAAATGAGTAAGTAATATTTTGCCTGAAACCTAAAAGAGGAATACAAAATTGTTTGGTATTACAATACTCTGACATAGCCACATTTAGTTACATAGAGCCCTTTATTCTAAGAGAAATTCTAAAAACCCCTGTCCCTACCCTCCAGCTTCATGTAAGTGATGAAACAAGATACTGTAAAGGAGTGAGTTTTGTGGGTGGCATACTGTGTTCACCTGTCATTTTTACTAGTACAGTAAACTCCTAATTTATACTAATGTGGTCTTTAGTAGGCTGAATAATGTCTCCCAGGATATCGGATCTAATGCCTAGAATCTGTAAATGTTACTTTATTTGGGAAAAGACGTAATTAAGTTAAGGATTTTGAGATAGAGAGATTATCCTGGATTTATCGAGGGGGGTCCTAAAAGCTATCACATGTATTCTTACAAGTGGGAGGCAGAGGGAAATCACACACACAGAGAAGACGGTGTAAAGATGGAAGCAGAAACTGGAGTGATGCAGCCACAGCCATGGACTGCCAGCAGCCACCAGAGGCTTGGCGGGGCAAGGGCACCTTCTTCCACAGAGCCTCGGAAGGCAACATAGCCTGCGGGCACCTTGGCCTCCAGGACTGTGAGAGAATACGTTTCTATTGTTGTAAGCCACCCAGCTTGTGGTAATCTATCACCGGAGCCACAGAAAACTAAGGCAGTGTGACTTAGTGAAAAATTACAGAAGTTTATCAGTGAGGTAGTTTCATTTTAGTTATAGACAGTAACCATAGTAGAATAACAAAAGTACCTGAGAAGCCCTTAGTTTACTAACAAAGCAGTTTCCTTATCAATGGTTCTCAACCTTCCTAATGCCGCGACCCTTTAATACAGTTCCTTGTGTTGTGGTGACCCCCAACCAGAAAATTATTTTCGTTGCTACTTCATAACTGTAATTTTGCTACTGTTATGAATTGTAATGTAAATATCTGATATGCAGGATGTATTTTCAGGGGTCGAGACCCACAGGTTGAGAACCGCTGCCTTAGATAGTATTCACGATTAGAATGATATCTAAAGACCCCCCCCCTTATTTCTTAAATTACTCCCCTGATTCATAAATGCTTTCTGTAGTCAGAAGTAAAATTTACAACATGCACCCACCAGAATCAATAAAATTTAAAAGACTGATAATAGCAAATATTGCTAAAGATGGAGAACAGTGCAGTGCTCATACACTGCTTGTGGGAATGTAGAAGGAAAAACAGTTCAGTTTCTTATAAAGATACTAGTGGCCCGGTGCACAGATTCATGCACATTGAAAGGAAATTAATTAGAAGGTGGCCAGAGGGGCCAGACTGAGCAAGACAGGCCGGACACTCCCTGGAGACAACCTCCCGCAGTCCCTCCCTGGCCGGCTGCACCTGGGGCAGCGCTACAGCTCAAAGGGTGTCTGCGGAGTGAGCAGGGTCCCTCCAGCAAGTGGGGGTCCCTCAGCCTGGCCTGCGGAGATTGGGCTGAAACTGGCTCCCCAACATCCCCTGAGGGGTCCAGGATTGCAAGAGGGCGGTTCTCGGGTTCTCGGCAGCTCCAGTGTTGAGCATCTGCCCCCTGATGGTCATTGCACATCATAGCTACTGGTCAGACAGTTGGGCGGTCGATGGTCAGTTAGCCTTTTATATATATACTAATAGATTCATACACTTACCATATACTTGCCCCCAAAATCTCCTAGATATTTAACCGAGAGAAATGAGTATATATATATTGACACTAAGACTTGCACTCAGATGTTCATAGCAGCTTTATTCACAGTAGCTAAAATGGAAACAACCCCAATATCTGTAGTTGGATAATGGATAAGCAGGTTGTGGTATATCTATTCAGGGGGATACTTTTCGGCAATATGTTAAAGTAAACAAACTATTGATACATCTAACAGCATGGATGAATCTCCAAAATATTCTGTGGAGTGGAAGAAACCAGACACAGAGGACTAGGTACTACTAGTATATGATTCCATTTTCATTAAATTCTGGAAAAGGCAATGTAAGAATGATAGAAGGCAGGTTGGCAGTTGCCAGGAGTTGGGAGCTGGGGAACAGGATTGACTCAATGGGGGCACAGGGGAACTTTCTGGGTTGACGGAAATTTTCTATATTATGATAGTGGTGGTGGTTACATGACTATACACCTATCAAAGCTTACCAAGTAGCACACTTAAATTGGCTGAATTTGTTATATGCAACACCTTAGTTATGCGATTTAAAATTTTAAAATAGATTTTGCCTCAGTCTATCCAAATTATTACAGCTTCTGAATGAGTGCAGTTCCCAGGGTAGTACTGTTGTGAGAAGCTTTGTCCCCCACTTTTGTTTATATTTTCTTTTCTTACTCAATAAGCATAAAATCTTAAATAACCTGAAACCCAGAGATGGGTCACTTAGTATTTTCTCACTGTGTGTGCAAGGTGATGTTTAGAGGACTCAAAGTGTTTTGTTTTGTTTTGTTTTTTAATGGAGAATAATATTTTTTTAAAATATGTTCTTATTGATTTTTGGTTTTTTAGAGAGAGAGGAAGGAAGGGAGAGGAAGAGAGAGAGAGATAGAAACATCAATGAAAGCGAAACATGGATTGTTTCACTCCTGCACACGCCCTACTGGGGATCAAGGCTGCAACCTGGGCATGTGCCCTGACCGGAAATCGAACCAGTGACCTCTTAATGCTTGAGACGGTGCTCAACCTACTGACCCACACTGGCCAGGCAGAACTCAAAGTTTTAAATCAGTTTTAATATACTGCTGGTCAGTGCAGGGCTCTTTTGGAATGGATAAAAGCTTTCAAAATAGATCTTCATGTTTAAAAGAAAAAATATTCAGAGAATGGTTAAAGTGAAAAAACTCCTAGGAGATGAAGAAGCCACAACATCAGTGCTTCAGACATAAGAAGTTTCCATTTTAACCATTTTTATTCATTGGTGTAGAAAAAACTTACTTGTTGTTACCTACAAAATGAATTTAGAGATTCTTAAAAACTAGAATGAATGGTTTGTCCTTTATGGTGTGACATGTAAAATCAATATAGTAGTTAATTTACCACAAGAAAATACCAAATCCATCATTTTTCTCTTGTTACTGACTTCTATCCCTGGATGAAACCTGTTTATCACTTTTTTATTTTTTCCATTCCTGGGGTTTGAGAGGCAAAGGCAGTTTAGATGCCACTCACACAGCCCACCAAGCTCAGCCTCCCCCTCCCTCGGGGCCTGAAGAGCAAGTGCTGGCCCGGGATGAAGCGGTGCCCGGGTAGGGTGAGTAGCCAGGAAGGGAAGGAGTTCTGGCAGGGCGCCCAGTATACCTGGCATCTCCCCTTTCCTTTAAACACAACAGCAAACAACACAAATTCCAAGTTAGCCTTAAGAACCTCAGAAGCCTCGGTCTGTGCCCACGAAGGAGCGTGGAGGAAGGTGGGGTACGGGGTGGGGTTCCTGAGGAATGAGCTGTGGGTCTCCCCGGTCCCACTCCTCAGAGTAAATCACCGTGCCAGGCGATTTACACCGAACAGCTCATTCCCAGTGACCCCTGCACGCGGTAAGTGTACGTTGTGTACTTTCCCTGTTAGACTGAAGACATTTGACCAAGGTTATAGATGACACGCGGTAAGGCTGGGATTTGAATGTAGGGGTCTCTTGGATTCTTTTCCGTTGTGCCAAGATGCCTCTCACTTGGCCAGACTGGCCCGGGGCAGGTCCGGTGGAGCCCCCGGCAAAGCCAGCCTGTGCTGCCAAAGTGCTTCCTGCATCGGTGGCCACAGTTGCTGTCCCATAGCGCTTCGGTTTATTTCCCTTGCCTGAGAATTCAGCCACTGTTTATTGTTTTTCAGAGCCCAATGCCGGACAGATCCAGGAAGGAATTGGAGAGGCTGTGAACAACATTGTGAAGCATTTCCACAAACCTGAAAAAGAGGTATGATGAGCTATGAACTTAGTACAGGAGGATTTTAAAGCCGCTTTTACGCATGATACATAAGGCGATACCAGGTGCTTTAATTTTCATTCGTCGGCTTTCTGATGGCTGCAGCCACGTGCCCCACGCTTCAGCGCCTGTCTCCCTGGCGCGGTTCCTAAGCGTAGGCGCAGCAGGTCACTGATTGGCACTGTGTTGTGTCCGCAGAGAGGAAGCCTCACGGTGCTGCTGTGCGGAGAGAGCGGCCTGGTGGCAGCGCTGGAACAGGTTTTCCACCACGGCTTCAAGTCTGCCCGCATCTTTCACAAGAACGTCTTCATCTGGGACTTCATAGGTAAATTCAAGCAGGTGGATGCCAGTGTAAGGTCATTGAAATGCTTCTTAGAAAACACAAAGATCCAGGAATTGGGCATAGTAAGGGCTCATTTTAAGGGAGTATGTTTTTTAAAAAAAATATATCAAATAAGCACTGTCCTTTCTTTTCATTCAGTCAACAAATATTTATAGTGCCCACCATATTCCAGACGCTATTCTAGATGCTCAAGATATATATATATATATATGTCAAGATATAACTAGCCCTAGCCAGTCTTGCTTAGTGGTTAGAGCATCGGACCGTGGACTGAAGGGTCTTGGGTTCAATCCCCGCACGTTGATTGCAGACTCAGTCGAGGCCTGGGTCAGGGTGCCTGTGGGAGGCAACCAATCAGTGTGTCTCTCTCACATGATGTTCCTCTCTCTCTCACTGTCTCTCCCCCTCCCTTCCACTCTCTCAAAATCAATGGAAAAAATATCCTCAGGTGAGGATTAACAACCAAAAGATATAACTAACAAAACACGAAAATTCCTGTGGTTGATAAACTAACATTCTGGTGGGGGCAGGGAGGACAAATAATACAAAGCAACATAATAAATATGCAATTCATCTGTTATGTTTGGTGATCGTTGTCTGGAAAAAATAGAACAAGGTAAGAGGAAATGGAGTGTAAATGGGCGGTTATAGGCTTTGTTGACAAGGTGACATTTGAACAAAGACTTCCAGGGAGTGGGGAAGTGAGCCCTGTGCATCCTGGGAGGAGGGCACTCAGCTGAGAGAAGGGCCCGGGCAGGTGCCCCCTGAGGCAGCAGTGCGCCTGGCCATCCTGTGGAATTGTAGGGGGATCGGGCTGAGCAGTGAGGGGAAAGAAAGGATTTGGGGGGAAGAGGTATTTACTACAAGAGACAGGTTGTGAGGGGCTTCCAGGCCTTTGGAAGGACCTTGGTCTTTATCCTGAATGAAATGGAAGTTATTTGGAAGGTTTGGATATAAGGAGTCACGTGTTTGAAAAGGATGATACTAGCTCTGGGCTGTCCAATATGGTAGCCACTTGACACAGGTGCCCATTTAAATTCAAATTGACCTCATTTACATTTAAAATGCACCTTAGTCACCCAGCCCTCCCGTAGCTATCAGTGGGACCTTACAGAGGGGAACCTTTCACGGGCACAGTCCCCTCCAGTGTCTGCTCCAGCTTGCTGAGCTTGGTCGTCTTTATTTTGGTATGCAGCTCTTCTAGAATTCCCAGTTTCTTTAAAGGGGTGATTAATCATTCCTGTTTTGTACATAAGGCCTAGTTGATTTCATCTAATTTAGAATTTTTGGACAAAGAAAGGAAAGTTGACAGATTAGGCCCCCAGGAGTGATTTTTTTCTTTCCCTTCTAGAATGCCTGGAATATGGCTCCTGCTTCTGACATGTGTACACATACCTCTTTCTCCAGTTCACTGGCTCAGTTCCATTTCAGAATTGTGTTGCAGGGTAAGCCTGGCATTCTGCAGCTGGAACCGGGGCCCCGTCCCAGCGGCTACCGTGTCTTTGCTGCTTACTCCTGGAAGGCTCCAGTCAATAGAGGAGTCTGTTTTTATTTTTCTTCTTCTTGCCAATTTCCATTTCAAGCAGCTCTTCCAAAGAGAGTAGCTTTTCCCAGCCTTCCAGAATGCAGTCTAGATTAGAAAATAAACTCCCAGGAGCACATTCCTGAAACATGGACCTCTAGACTTCATTGTGAAACCAATGGTGAAATGATGATTTGGGTTCCAGGACTGGCTCTGATGCAAAGCACCGTTAGTGTTTCCAGGTAAACCTAGTGGATTCGTCTTTCTCTGACAAAGTGCTGATGTGTATTGTGATGTGATTCTGACTTCCTTCCCCAGAGAAAGCGGTCGCTTATTTTGAAACCACCGACCAGATTCTAGACAACGAAGACGATGTCCTTATTCAGAAACCCTCCTGCAAAACCTTCTGCCATTACGTCAATGCTATTAACACTGCCCCCAGGAGCATCGGGAAGGACGGCAAGTTCCAGATTCTAGTTTGCCTTGGAACACGGTATGAAGCCAGTTCTTGACTTTCCCTGTCTCTGTTACATGTCGAACAAGGGTCCAGGAAGGGTTAAGCCAGGCCATGCCCCTTCCAAAGCTCTCCCATGAGTTTCTTTCATTCCAAGGTTCATGATGAGAATACTGTTTATTGGGTCCTTGCCACGTGTTGGGTAAAGCACTGTGCTAAGTATACTTTACATACATTATCTCATTGAATCCTCCTGCTGTTCACCACTACCAGTACTCGAAGTAGCAGCCAGTATCCCATTGTGTAGATGAGAAAATAGATGAAACACAGATAGCAGACTTTCCCAAGTTCACACAGTTAGAAAGAGGTGAAGCCAAGATTCACGTCATCTCACTCCAGAGCCCAGGCTCTCAGCCATTACACATTACAAAGATAGGTCAATAGTTACAGGTAGCGAGTATCCAAAGACAGGTAAATAGTTACAGGTGAATAGTATCCAAAGATAGGTAAATAGTTACAGGTGAATAGTATCCAAAGATAGGTAAATAGTTACAGGTGAATAGTATCCAAAGATAGGTAAATAGTTAACAGGTAGGTTGGTAGATAATTAGACACACTGACACACATACATGTACTGTCTAGAGCTTGTATAGTGTATATATACCACCATATTAAATTTAATAACATTGCAAATTCTTACTATATAGTCTTCTCTTTAAGACAGTTCCTTACCCCTTTATTTCTTGGAAATGGCACATATGAGCTGTATAACTCATTCATTTTAAAACATTCATTTAATTGTAAGAAATGAAACACAGAGACCTTTAGAAGCTTTTTGTGTGCAGTGTGTGCTTTCTTCTAAACCTCTGGAGTCCTGCTCGGCTGGTGTGACTCAGTGGTTGGGTTGAGCGTTGCACCATTAACCAAGAGGTTTCTGGTTCGATTCCCAGTTGGGGCACTTGCCAGGTTTCGGGCTCTATCCCCAGTAGGAGGGTGCAGGAGGCAGCTGATGGACGATGTTTTTCTTTCATCGCTATTTCTGTCTCTCTCTACCTCTCCCTTCCTCTCTCTCTAAAAATCAATAAAATATAGTTTAAAACATAAACCCCTGGAGGCCCAAGGAGAGGTGCAGGATGGTCTAGTTAGGGCTGTCCTTGTCACAGAAGGCCTCGGGAGGTGCTTAGTAAGATGTGGTCGGTACCTAGTGACAGGTGATTAGTGTCAAGTTTAATCAGGAAACACTGTAGCCTGAGACTTCAACTGGCTTCTAGAACTAAGTTCTGAATTTCTTCTTAACAAAAGGGGCCCATGTTCAGCTGAGCTTTTAAAATTCCTTTTGAACACGATCTTTATCTCCTTTTATCTCTACTATTCTGATTTATTAGCCAATGCAACCTCTCTTTTGGTTTACAAAATCTACTTAATGCTCTGCTTTGATTTTGTTCCTTACCTTATTATGTTGTATAAGTTATCAAACAAAACAAAAACAAGCAAATCCCTACTATTTAATGTAGTCTTTCCTCCCAAAAGGTCCATCTACTTTGGCATGCCTTGCCACGGATGTCTAACACCCCTGTAAAAAAGAAATATAAAATTACATTCTGCCTCTTTCTAAAAGTGGCAAAATCGGAATGGAGGATTTCCTTAATGTGTGGAAATCCTCATGGCCAACATGGCCAACTTGCTAAACTCTGATGGGTCTTCCCGTCAGCCTACACTGTCTCACTCCTGCAGCCTTTTCACCAGTAAAGATCCAGCTTCTTGGCTTGAGTTTCCTCTCAGCTGACCTCGGGCTTGGCTGGATGTGCCCCACGGGCCACACCCTCCCGGCGAGAGCTCCAGCCTGTGCTGCGTTCTGCCGCGAGGCCAGCCACACTCAGGGCCTGTTTCTGTTTGGGCCTGCAGGGATCGCCTGCTCCCGCAGTGGATCCCGCTGTTAGCCGAGTGTCCTGCCATCACCCGAATGTACGAAGAGAGCGCCCTCCTGCGGGACCGCATGACCGTCAACTCCCTCATCCGCATTCTGCAGACCATTCAGGACTTCACCATCGTCTTGGAGGGATCTCTCATCAAAGGCGTGGACGTGTAACCCCTGGTAGAAACGCTCAGTCCAGACCCCTGGCTCCCTCCCCTCCCCCGTCTACGGGACCGATTTGGACTTGTCTGGCGCGGTCGTGAGTCACTGCAGGGGCCGTGCACCGAATGCCCCGACTTGAACAATCATCACGCTGCAGACAAGGCAAAATGCTGTATTGTAGTTCATTTGAACCAGGAATTTAGTATAAAATAGAGTATTTTCATGTGTTAGACGTGTGTAAATATGCTATCTTCTTTAAGAAATTATATTACTCTAATAAGATACTTTTCCTAGATTGAATATTCCTGTGATTTAAAATAAGTAGCTTAAAAGCATTGGGAGCTGCGGGGAAGAGCGGTGCTAGTCAGGAAGAAGCCAGTACGCGTGTCCGTACAGTGCAGCCAGTGGGCTTCCTTGCCTCCAGGTATCACAGCGGAGCCCAGAGGCATTGCAGGGTGTGGCCATCCATCCTGGGGTCTGACTCTTTGTATAATGAATGTAAACAGCTCTGCCTACTGTATGGGTCGTCCCGACACCCCCACACACACACACTACACACACACACACACACACACACACACACACATACATACACTGGGGATCCAGCCCCCTGCCTGGGAATCAAACCGGCAACCTTCTGGTTCATGGGTCGATGCTCAACCACTGAGCCACACCAGCCAGGCTGCACTTGTATCTTTTAAGTTGCAAATGGTTTCATACGTATGAATTGAGTCACTTTCCCATTCTTTTGGGCAGTTTTTTTCCCCCTTAGGCACAAGATGAAGATATAATTCAAATACTTTAAATACTGAACCCTAGGAGCTTGGCTTAACTGGGTAGACAGCACACAAAGCCCCGAGAAGTGTGTTAAATGGTGGGATTATGACTTCTTTACTCTGTGGAAAGATTAGCCTAGACTGACTTCATTCCTAGCATTTTTACTCGTGTTATTGGAGGTACTTTGGGCAGATGTCACAGTCATAACAACTGCAAGCAGGCGTTTGATCCTGTGCTTTTTATTGGGCCCTCGGAGCCGGCAGTGGTCCCTCACCTCGGAGGGAGGGATCCCCCGTCAGCCCGTCTTTGTTTGGCCCCGTCGCCCCCTCCCCTCCCGGGTGCCCAGCCCCCTCTCAGGAAATGGAAGGAATGTCTGAGAAGCGGGAGGGCTCCGTGTGGCTTGGAATGTTTTTGTGAAAGTATTTGTTGACCAAGATAATGCAAATAACAGAAGGAGAGAGAAAGAATGGTCCCTTTCTGGGTGTTTCAGGGCAAGTTTTCTGTTCCTTTGTAAGAGGGGTGATAACATGAAACAACTGGCCCAGAGGAGGTAAAAAGCCAGCGCAGCACAGAGGGGCAAAACGCTCACCACACCAGAGGCAGCCGTGCTGAAAGACCGAATGCTGTGCGTCACTTTCCAGTTGGGGATTCTATCAGGCAGTCACATAAGCGTGTGAGCTCGTCACCTTCGGTCTCCCTCAGAGCAGGTCCTGTTGCTCTAACGAGCGCCTGCACGTTGCTGGCTGTGAACGTGCTCGTCAGAGCTGGGGGTTGTCTTCCCAGTTGTGGCTGGAACGCGAAGCCGTGGCCCGCAGGACCCGTGATCTGAGGGTCCCGGGCTGGAGCCTACAATGTTGTCTCCCTTACTTCCTGGAGAAAGAAACCAATGAAACAAGTGCCTCCCTCCCTTTATAAACACCGTGTGCAGCCAGGCAGCGAGGCCCACCCCCTGTGATATGTGGCTCAGGTCTCGGGGAGAAAAGGGGGGTTGAAGCACCTAGAAACCCATGGAAAGGGGTTAAGAAGATGGTTCTGTGTGACTTGGGGCCCAGAGATTCGCTTGCCCGAGGCTAACGTGTCTGGTGGCGTGGCTGTTCAGGGACAAGGAAATTCTTCAAAGGGAGACATCCTCAACCTGCTGACCCCAGGCTCTGACTGCGTTTCGGGGATCAGAAGCCATACGCTGATCCATTGGGGGGGGGGAGGGGGCTGTTCCCCCTCCCTTTCCCATGAGGCCATGCTTCTGACGCACTCGGGGCAACCAGGGAGGCTCGTAGCTGATTGAGTCATCTAGTCCAGCCGTCTCATTTTATAGATGGGAACACTTAGGGATTAGAGAGATTACATACTCCCACAGCTGGTCAGCGACGACGCAGGGTCCAGGATTCACGATTTTTCATTACACCAGGCTGCATGCGACTGACCTCGGGCGTTCATCTGAGTAGTCTCTCCACCCTTGGATCTTTATGCACTCACTCACACAGACAGGAACTAGGATTCATATTCATGTCTGATACTCATTCACAGGGATTAATATTCATGTTAACAAATTGTTGACAAGTTGTTGTGAAAACGGGGAGAACATTGGATTTGGGGTCTGTGAATAAAACCATTACTTCAAAAGGGGACGCCCCCAAAGGAGTTCTACCTAAAGTTCTGTCCTGCTCTGTGAAGTAGGACTAGAGCAGTGCAATGACGCATGTCAAAAGAGAGGGACAGGCCCCTACAATACTAGGCCCTTGAAAGTGGTCACCTTGGGAGCCCATCTGTCTGAATTCAGGGAGACAGCCAGCTCTCCAGACACGGGGCCCCTGGAGGAGCTGCTTGAAAGGCCTGCAGCCCATAGGATCCAAGTTGATGAATAAAAAGGATGTGAGCAGAGTTTGTCACATAAGAAACACACCTCTAGCCCAGTCGGCGTGGCTCAGGGTTGAGCGTAGACCTATGAACCATGAGATCACGGTTTGATTCCGGGCAGGGCACATGCCCAGGTTTTGGGCTTGATCCCCACTGTGGGGCATGCAGGAGGCAGCCAATCAATGATTCATCATTGATGTTTCTCTCTCTCTCTCGATCTCCCTCTCTCTCTCCCTTTCTCTTTGAAATCAATTTTGAAAACTAAAGAAAAAGAAACAAAACTCTAAAGAAATACAATTTAGTTCTTATGTGGCTTATAATTGTCTTTGAGCCAATACCAAGTTATTTTGAGTAGGACAGTGGCAGAATCTTGAGAATACATGTACATAGCCTCACAAGCTGACTTGCAAGGACCATATCCATTTAAAGCTATCCTTTCTGTTTATTTTTAAAATCAGTATATTTGCTTTATAATCACACCTCGAAGTTAAAGTAAATAAAAATCAATTTTGTAATTGACTTTTCCCCTTCAAAATAAGTTACAATTAATGTCTGGAACCATAATTAGTATTTTTGCATAATAGCTTAAAAAGATATTGTTTTAAAATTAAATTGCCAAAAATATCACCTCTTAAAACATTTTTTTTTCAAGTGTCCTGAAACTCCTAACTTCAACCTTTGTGACCCAATAGCATTACACCAGTGGGAGGCCCTACAGCTGTGCCCGCTCCAGGCTCAGAAGCACCTTAAAAGTGACTGAGGCACAGTGTCCAGGAGTTAAAGTGGGGTCTAGGTGGTGGAAAACAGGCCACCAAGAAGAAAAGTAGGGTCTCCCAGCCCTCCCCTCCCAGCCCTCTCCCTCCTCTTTCCACTGGGGGCAAGACTTGGATCTAAGAAACCTAAAACTTGTAGAAGTTTGTGATTTCCCTCTAAAATTTACTTTCCATGTTTCAGAAATTTTTGTAACCCTGTGGTATTTACTTTCACATGGCTTTTTCAAAAATCACTTTAATGAACTCTGTCACCCTCTATGAATGACATAGGGGAAATACTGAATTGCTTCTATTTCCTTTTTTGGCAATAAATCCCTGTTGTATATAGATGTAAGTGGAAGGGGTAGAGACTATGCATAACAGTTGGTGTGTAGTGTATGTTGACACCTCTAAGCTATTTTGAAACATGAGGCAATAGACGAGGACCTCAGATCCCCAGGGAAATATTTATTTGACGGCACTGAGAGTGTTACTCTTAGTAACAGAATCTCCTTCTGCTGAGAATTGTGGCTTTTCAGAAGGCTTTTATTTTGAGAACTGTGAGTATTTTCTCTGTGAGGTTTACAGAAACCAGTCGCTCCTTTTCACCACGTGGAAGGACAGTCTGAACCTTCGCTGTTTAGATTTCAGTATTAGCACCTTCGCGGATGAGAATGGAGTCTTCACCTCCTCTCTACTTTTTATAAAGTGAATCCTGTTTCCAGGTCATCTGCGTCTTTCGAAATCCTCATTTCTTATGTAAGTATTTATTACATTTCCATTTAGCTTAAAAGAAGACAGAAACAAATAATAAGCTATTCGGCCCCTTATTCCTATAGATAAGTTTCTTGAATCAAACTGATTTCCAAGCTTTTTGAAGAGGGTGTTGGACTGTGATCGGAGGAATCCAAGGAGAACCTCATCCCTTCAAATCTTATTAGAACTGACTGTCCTCTCAAGGGCAAAATAGAGATTGGCTCCAGAAAAATACCACATTGAGCAGCTAATACCAGAGTGAAAAGTATCATCAAAAGATTTCCCCTCTTTTGGGGGAAGAAGAAAAAAAATCCCCTCATTTGAAGGAATCCAGGGTATCCTTGGGTTATATGGGAGGGAATAATGCTTGATTCAGTTACCTGAATGTATTATGTATGGCTCCAGTCTTTATTCCAAACACCACATCTTGACAGAGAGGCATGGCAAGGAGTTCCTGTTGTCAATCAATGGAAGGTGTTTAACACATGGAAAAAGTCCTCTATGTTACACTGGAACCATGTATAAATGTACCTGTGTATGTTTTTAACAAATGAGCCTTTCTGCATTTAAGTTATATTGTTTTTCCTTGTATTGTTAACAAAATGCATCAGAACTGGACTTCCCCCCACCCCCACCTGAACATAATATAAAATTTGACCAGTATTGTGATATCAAGCACTTTAGCATACATATCAGAGAAACTGACGTGGGTTTTTCAGGTTTTGGAGTACATTTAAATATGACTTTTCATGCTTTGTTCTTTACAAATAAAACTGTGGGATTGATACTTTGTTCTGTTTCGTTATTATAGAATCTTTAAACTGACTTTAACAGAGCAAGTGTATTAGAGTTCTTCAGAGAAACAGAACCAGTAGGATATGTATATAAACATAAAGAGATTAATTTTAAGGAAATCACTCAAGCGATTGTGGAGGCTTAGGAATCCAAAATCTACATGGTAGGCAGGTTGGAGACCCCTCGGAAGAGATGCAGTTCAAGTCCAAAGGCAGTCTGGTGGCAGAATTTCTTCTTGCTCAGAGAAGCTCAGTCTTTGTTTTATGAAGACCTTCAACTGATTGGATGAGGCCCACACACATTATGGAGAGTAATCTGCTGTACTCTAAGTCAACCAATATAAATGTTAACCTCATTAAAAAAGAAAACACTTTATAAAAACATTCAGAATAATGTTTGACCAAATATCTGGCACCATGGCCCAGTCAAGTTGACACATAAAATTAACCATCAAAATTATAACGAGATTGTAATAATGAGTGACTTGCTAATAAGTGATAAAAAAGAATGCTGACCCCTAGCTGGTTTGGCTATATGGATAGAGCGTTGGCCTGTGGACTGAAGGTCCCAGGTTCGGTTCCAGTCAAGGGCACATGCCCGGGTTGCGGGCTCGATTTAGGGCATGCAGGGGGCAGCTGATAAATGATTCTCTCTCATTGATGTTTCTATCTCTGTCTTCTCCATTCCTCTCTCTGAAATAAATTTTTAAAAAAAATTTTTTTTTAAATGGATGCTGAAAATACAAGAACTGCATATATGGGGAGCAGCCACTAATTTGAGGCCTGAGGGAGACAAATGACGCGTTGCCTTGCCCTCAGGCTGAGAGCCAGCTTTATTAAAGCAGTTACCACGCTGGTCCACTGGATGGCAAAGAAGTTACAAGATGCTGCACTGCTGGCACTTGTTTGGAATCTGCCTCCAAGTGCTAGAGGAGCATCCATGGGGAGGTGCCACACCCCAGGACTTGCTGGGAAGCCACGTGGGCGGGGGGGGGGGCGGGCAGGGAGGTGCTAGGGAAGATGTCCATGGAGAAGTGCTGTACCAGTAAAACCCACTCCAGAGCCACCCAAGGTGTGCAGCGTGAGGTTAGCTGCTGAGTAGCATCAGAGTGAGGCCCTGCACATTGCAGGAGCCTGCAGAGGGGAGCAGAGCTGAACCAGGAAAAGAAACCCTCCTCCAGTGTCTCTCCAGTGCAGTCCACTCACAGTTGTGCCAGCTGGCAAAGGAGAAATGTCCTCAAAAGGGTCTCGCTCCATGTTGCAGAGCACACAATCAAGGGTAGATTTGGAGCTGAGAGGCAATATTCCTATCTAATAATAGACAAACATGGTAATTAACCGTACCTCTGACACGCTTCCCATTGGCTAATCAGGGCGATATGCAAATTAACTGCCAACCAAGATGGCGGCCAGCAGCCAGGCAGCTGAAGCAAACAGGAGGCTTGCTTGCTCCAGTGAAGGAGGAAGCCAAGGTTCCCCGCCTGCCACTTCTGGGCTCTGAGCTTGCACTCTAAGAAACAATGTTGCAATTATAGAAGCTAAACAAACCCCATGCTTTCAGCCAGCTGGCTGAGCTGGAGTTGCAACAGTGTTTCAATTATAGAAGCCAAACAAACTAGATACCTGCTTTCAGCAGCCAAGGCCTCAGAGCTGGAGCCGAGCCTCAGAGCTAAAGCTGGCTCTCAGTTCCAGTGACAGCCATAGAAGGTAAATAAATCCCAGAATTAAAAAAAAGAAAAGAAAAAAAGGAGAGGTTGGGAGCTTCAGTCACCCGCCAGCCTGAAAACGGCCCTCAGCCCCTCACCCAGACTGGCCAGGCACCCCAGTGGGGACCCCCACCCTTAAGGGGGTGTGACCAGCTGCAAACAGCCATCAGCCCGTCATCCAGGCTGGCCAGGCACCCAAGCGGGACCCCGACCCTGATCTGGGACACCAGGGCAAACCAACCGGCCCCCACCCGTGCACCAGGCCTCTATCCTATATAGTAAAAGGGTAATATGCCTCCCAGCACCGGGATCAGCGGAGCCGCGAGGCCTCCCGAACCCGGGATCAGCGGAGCCTCCCAGCACTGGGATCAACGGAGCAGCAAGGCCTCCTAGCACCAGGATCAGCTGAGCAGTGAGGCCTCACTGCCCCAGTGTCAAGCAGAGCCGTGAGGCCTCCTGGCCCCTGGAGCAGCGTGACAGGGAGCAGCGCCCAAACCCCCTCATCGCCCTGCAGCTCTGTTACAGGGGCGGGGCCACAACCTCCCTATCTGCCCTGCTCTGTTCGTGACAGGGGAAGGCGCCCCAACCCCCTGATCGGCCCTGCTCTGTGCCTGATAGGGGGGAGCTCCCCAAACCCCTGATTGGCCCTGCTCTGTGTGTGACAGGGTGCGGCGCCCCAATCCCCACATCGGCCCTGCCCTGAGTGTGACAGGGGTGAGTGCCCCAACCCCCTGATCGGCCCTGCTCTGTGTGTGACAGGGTACAGAGCCCCAACCCCCCTGATGGGCCCTGCTCTGTACGTGAGAGGGGGCAGTGCCCCAACCCCCTGATAGGCCCTGCTCTGTGCGTGACAGGGGGTGGCACCGCAACCTCCTGATCCGCCCTGCTCTGTGCATGACAGGGGGCAGTGCCCCAACTCCCCAATCGGCCCTGCTCTGAGCCCGACCAAGGGCTGCACCTAGGGATTGGGCCTGCCCTCTGCCACCCGGGAGTGGGCCTAAGCCAACAGGTCATTATCTCCTGAGGGGTCCCAGACTGTGAGAGGGCACAAGTGAGGCTGAGGGATAACACCCCCCCCCCCGCCAGTGCACAAATTTTTGTGCACCAGGCCTCTAGTATATATACAAAAGCCTATGTGACGAATGACCAGTTGAATGGTTGCTATGATGAACACTCACCACCAGGGGGCAGACGCACAACATAGGAGACTCCCCCTGGTGGTCAGTGCATTCCCACAGCCAATCTCCCATGTCCTCTCCCTTGTTGGCCAACCTCTCTCGGCCCTGATTGACCCTGATTACCAGCCAGGCCAAGGGACGCCACCGCCCCCCCCACCCCCCACCCCGTACAAATTCGTGCACCAAGCCTCTAGTACATTTATAACTGCCCAACTGTTTAGTTCTTTATATTCAGTTAAGGAGGAAACAGAGGAGATGAGTGAGAAAATGCAGGTGGAAAAGATGACAAGATAGAGCAAATGTGTCCATACTTTGTGAAGCAGTAGTTTAGAGCAGTCTGTCTGCCATGTTCATTTGAATGTGGTCCAGATGTATAAAGTTTTCATCACTGCCTTTTAAAATACTGACTTTAGCCCAGCCGGCATGCTTCAGTGGTTGAGCATTGACCTGTGAACCAGGAGGTCATGGTTCAATTCCCAGTCAGGTCCCATATCCAGGTTGCAGGCTCGATCCCCAGTGTGGGGTGTGCAGGAGGCAGTCAATCAATGATTCTTTCTCATCATTGATGTTTCTATGTTCCTCTTCCTTCCTGAAGTCAATAAAAATATATTTTAAGAAAATATAATACTGACTAATTGAAAATCTTGATTAACTGCAGTTAAGGTCAGGAGGCTTTTGCCACCTGAGGGAGAGAAGACCACAGTGGTAGCAATAAAGGTGGTGAAAGGTGCTGGGTTCTGAGTATATTTTGAAGCTAAAGCCAGAGATTTTCTGATGGATTGAAGGTGAGAGACGAGGGAAGAAGAATCAAGAATGACTCCGAGGGTTTTGACCTGAACAACTGGAAGGCTGAAGCTAGAATTTCCATGAACCGAGATGAGTAAGAATGTGGGGAGAAAAGGCTTTGGAGATAGATCAGGAGTTCAGGTTTGGATACTGTAAATTTCACATATTGATTAGATATCCAAGTGGAAATAGTGAACAGGAAATTGAATGTCTGAATCTGGATTTTGTGAGTAATTGGACTTCAGATATAAATTTGGGAGTTACCAGTGTTTATAGATGGAATTTATTGTCATAAAACCGGATGAGGACACAAAGGGAGAGAGTTATTAAGAAACCTCCCAAAACAATTTTAATTCTACATATGGATGTGGCATGATTTATTGTTTGACATTTAGATTTTTCACTGTTCTGAACAATGCTATGATGAAAAACATCTAGATAGCTCCCAGTGTTTCACTACTCTGAACAACCTTATAATAAACAAACATCCTTGCCATGTTTGTAAGTCAAAGGCTAATGTCAACAGCTCCGAATGATTCACCCTAATATATTTGATAACTCCTTTGATTTTTTATCCTGGATGCACTATACTTTGATTGAAATAGATATCACAACCTAGATGGAGCTATTAACCTCTGGGCAGCAACACCTCAAAATAAATCACTGCAGTTAGAGCTAGTATGTGGGCCAGGTGTTCCCTATACTCCTTTATTTTTTTTTTTTTTTAAATATATTTTATTGATTTTTTACAGAGAGGAAGGGAGAGAAATAGAGAGCTAGAAACATCGATCAGCTGCCTCCTGCACATCCCCCACTGGGGACGTGCCCGCAACCCAGGTACATGCCCCCGACCGGAATCGAACCCGGAACCCTCCAGTCCGCAGGCCAACGCTCTATCCACTGAGCCAAACCGGCTCGGCCCTATACTCCTTTATAACAGTGGTTCTCAACCTTCTGGCCCTTTAAATACAGTTCCTCATGTGTGACCCAACCATAAAATTATTTTCATTGCTACTTCATAACTGTAATGTTGCTACTGTTATGAATCGTAATGTAAATATCTGATATGCAGGATGGTCTTAGGCGACCCCTGTGAAAGGATCGTTCGACCGCCAAAGGGGTCGCGACCCACAGGTTGAGAACCGCTGTTCTATAACATAATCTTGAGGTCTACTGCTTACCTATCTATAACTTGTGTAACTTGGATTCCCCCCACCACACACACTTTGGGTTCTTAAAGGCCTCAAAACTTTCTCTCAATTTCTCACATCCTATTCAAAATAGCAGTTTCAAAGTACGTGAAACAAAAATCAATGGAATCAATTAGAAATAGATAGATTCTCAATTAAAGTAGGATATTTCAGCGTCCCTTTCTCTACAGGCAACCAGTCGACATAGAGGACTTGAACAACCCAATCAACCAACTTGACCTAATTGGTACTCTACTCAACAATAGCAGAGTATAATTTTTTCCAAGTAGACAAAGAACATTTTGCCAAGGTTAGCTATATTTGGGGCCACTAAACAAGCCTCAGTAGATTTTAAAAGACTCAAATCATGCACAGGATGTTGTCTGGACACAAGTGAATTAAATCAGAAATCAATGAAAATATATCTGAAAAAACTCCAATGTTTGGAAATTAGCGATGCACATGGGTCAAAAAATGAATCAAAAGTGAAAGCAGAAAGTATTTTGAACTGAGTGAAAACAAAGCATATCCAAATTTGTGAGATGCATATAAAAGAGCTCTTAATGAGAAATTAATAACAATGAATACATGTTAGAAAAAAGTCTTAAGTCAATGACCTGTGCTTCTACCTTAAGAAACTAAAAAAAGGAAGACACAAAACAATAAAGATTAGAGCAGAAACCAATGGAATAGAAAACAAAACAAAAAGAAAATCAGTGAACCAGGTTCTTTGAGAAATCAATAAAATTGATAAACCTGTAGCTAGGTCAACTAGAGAAAAAAGAGACAAGATACAAATTGCCAATTATCCAGAATAACAGAGGTGACATAAATACAGATCCTGCAAAAATTAAAAGGATAATAAGAGGATATCATGAACAACTTTTTGGCAATAAATTTCACAATTTAGATGACAGATGTTTCTTAAAGACATAAACCATCAAAGCTCACTTAAGAAGAAATACATAACCTGAATAGCCTATGTCTATTAAAGAAATTGATCTCGTAGTTAACCTTCTCACAAAGAAAACTCCAGGCCTAGATAACTTTACTGGTAAATCTTTTTTTTTAAAATATATTTTATTGATTTTTTACAGAGAGGAAGGGAGAGGGATAGAGAGTTAGAAACAACGATGAGAGAAAAGCATCGATCAACTGCCTCCTACACACCCCTGGGGATGTGCCTGCAACCAAGGTACATGCCCTTGACCGGAATCGAACCCGGGACTCTTCAGTCCTCAGGCCGATGCTCTATCCAGTGAGCCAAACGGGCTAGGGCTTTACTGGTGAATCTTATCAAACATTTAAGGAAGCTCCCTGGCCAGTGTGGCTCTGCTGGTTGGAGTGTCATCCTGTGCACTGAAGGCACTTGAGTTCAATTCCTGGTCAGGGCACATACCCAGTTTGTGGGGTTGATCCCTGGCCGGGGCATGTATGGGAGGCAACAGATCAATGTTTCTCTCTCACATTGATGTTTCTCTTTCCTTCTCTCTCTCTCCCTCTCCCTTCCTCTCTCTCTAAAATCAATAAAAACATATCCTTGGGTGAGGGTTTAAAAAAAAATCTAAGGGAGAAATAATGAAAATTCTACACAACCTCAAAAAATTGATGAAGTACATGTTAGTTTTCTAGGGCTGCCATAACAAAGTACCACCCACTTGGAGGCTTAAACAACAGAAATTATGTTCTCACCATTTTGGAAGCTGGAAGTCTCAGATCAAGGTGTCAACGGGGTTGGTTTTTTCTGAGGCCTCTCTCCTGGCTTATAGGTGGCCGTCTTCTCTCTGTTTTCACGTGACCTTCCCTCTGTACCTGTCTGTGTCCTCATTTTCTCTTTTTATAAGGACCCCAGTCATATTACATTAGGGCCCACCCTAATGACCTCATTCTACCTTATTTCTTCAAAGACCTTATCTTCAAATACAGTCACATTCTGAGGTACTAGCGGATTAGAACTTCAACATATGAATTTTGAGGGGACACAATTCAGCCCTTACCAAAGTAATACTTCCCAACTCATTGAGCCAGCATTACCCTGATACCAGCAACAAACAACAAGAAAAGAAAAATACAGACCAACAACTCTCATGAACACAGATACAAAAATTCTTAACAAAATGTTATCAATTCAAATTGATGAAAATGATGGCATGACTAATTTGGGTTTATCAAGGGATGCAAAATTGGTTTAATATTCAAAAAGCAAGCAATAATTTTGCAGACTGAAAATAATGAAAGCAAATCAGATGTTCATCTCAATAAATGCAAAAAATTTTTTGACAAATTCTAACATTTAATCTTGTCTTAAACACACACACACACACAGTAAATTTCCTTATGTCAGGTATACAGTGTTCACGGGTCAATGATGAAATGCCTAGTAGGAAGAAACTGTTGGGGAGAAAAAATTTTTCTTCTGCTCTTCTAGGTTCTTTGGTCTAATAATCAAATTAACATAACACAGATTAACAGGAGAAAAACAAATTTAATTATAAGAATATGAGACCCACAGTCAATCAACCTGGCAAAAAAAGCTTATATGCCCTTCTGGCTAAGAAGGGGGTAGGTGTCTAGGGCTTCAAAGGGAAGGAAGACCATTCACAGGGAGATGGGAAGAGCAAGTGTTTGGTAAACAAATGTTTGCCATGCTGTGCAGAGAGAACAGTGGGACAGAGAGATGGGAGGGAGAGAGGACTTTGATCTCCAGTCTTTCCCCAGCCCACCCACCACACCTAGCCCATACTCTCTGTAGTTACCTCTGGTGACAGTTTTCTCCCTGGGCTAGGCCAGCTCTCCAAATTCTTTTAGGTAGTTAAAGGAGAGGTAATAAGCTCTCCCTCAGTCTTTTTTGGGCTTTGATTGTCTTTTTAGCTCAAAATAGTCCACAAGCCAAAGTGGCATTTTTCTGGGGAGACTTGTTCTGAACCCCTTCAAAACACCTGACTACAGCCACAGTTACACACTCCTTCCAAGAAAGCCAGCTTTCTTTTTAGCTTCTAGGTTTCCACATGGCATGCTATTATCATAATAACTCCTCCCTTTTTAAAAATCCTTTCCCGGCTGTGTCCATTATTCCTAAACTGTTACATTATGGTCCTACCCAATCCTGCCCAACCCTCTCTCCCCCCTAGAAAAACCTGCCTCAGACTTGTCTTCAAAACCTCAGTAAATAGCCAGACTTTGCCCTTTGCCCTCTGATAAGTTCCATCAAGGTAATGATCCTTCTTAATGTGCAAGCAATAAACAGAATGCTTTGATGATAATTCAGGAAGCCATTGGCAACATTATAGATCATATTTTCTCTTCTGAATTATTTTAGTAATCTTTGTCCATTTCTTCAGTATAATGTGCATCTTTGGATTTGAAGTTTGAAAACATGCTTTAAGCTTTTCTGTCTGCTCTATACAATGCAAATATTTTCTCACTTTCCTGTTAATTTTTGGTGAGTTTTTTCGTTGTTGCACAGGAATTTTTAGTTTTCAATTGTTTAAAGTCATTATCCATTCCTTTAAAAAAAGAAAAAAACAGTTTCTGATGCTATAGTGCCTGGGTTCAAATCTCTCGAGCTTGCTGGCTGAGGACCCTTGCTTATCATATAACTCTCTGTGAACCCGGCTGCTCATCTGACTCCCCATGGGCATGTAAGCTCCAGGGAAGGACGAATTTTTTACTTTGTTAACTACTGTATCCCCAGCTCTGGAAACAGTGCTTGATACATAGTAATATGTATCAATACATATTTACTAAATGAATGAATCTACAAAGCCAGAATAATAATCTTATTTACCTAACAGGGTTGTTATAAGAATTAACTAATCCTCAGAAATATTGTCTAACAGTGGTTCTCAACCTTCCTAATACCACGACCCTTTAATACAGTTCCTCATGTTGTGGTGACCCCCAACCATAAAATTATTTTCGTTGCTACTTCATAACTGTAATTTTGCGACTGTAAACAATATGTAATTATATATGTGTTTTCCGATGGTCTTAGGCGACCCCTGTGAAAGGGTCGTTCAACCCCCAAAGGGGTCGCGACCCACAGGTTGAGAACCGCTGGTCTAGAACAAGCTTGGCACAGAGTAAGAGCACAAGAAATGTTAGCTCCCTCTCTTCACCGTCCTCAGAATCATGCCTCTTTGTGAAGTCTTCCCCTCCCCGCTCCTGTTAGTTAAATCACTTCTTTCCTCCTCCCTCCCCCCTGCCACGGGATTTGCACCATTGTTCGCCCTTAGTAGGACAGGTCCCTTGACGTTCTGCTCCTGTGGGCAGCTGTCAGCCCCTTTGAGAATCCTAGAAAAGCTATGAACCCTCTCCCCAGAAAAACGCACCAACTCTCATGTCCCATGTCAGGGAGCTCACACAACCCTGACACTAAACTGACTCTTCAGATTCCTGAGTTAAATGGGCTGTAATGTCAAAGGCTCCTTATTGTTTTGGACCAACAAATCTCAAGGGGTCACAGGAAATCCCTACAGAAATCACTGTGAGGGCCAGGCTCCTCTGAGATGCAAACTGCTCTCTCCACGAAGGGGCGGGGGCAGAGGGCGTTTTCAGAACCTACCCGACGGGGAAGGGCAGCTCAGGAACCAGGCCAGGGGCCAGGGAGCCTCTAAATGGAAGCTGGGGCCTCGGGGAGATTCTAAGGCCATTTATAAACTTCCGCAACCCTGCTCACCTGCACACTGGTAAGTTACCTCGGCCTCCCAGCTGGTAACCAACAAACCCTGACCACCTTGACTACCCTCGATGAACTCAGGTGACTTCCTGTCTCCCGGGAAAGGGTAAAATCGAGACTGTCCTACCTGGCCACTGGCTGTGTGACTTCCCATAACCTCAGCACGCCCCCCACCCCCCGCCCCCATCCTGCGTTTTGCCTTAAGAATGGGAAGAGCAAAATGGACCTCAAACTTTTGCTGTGAGAAAGTGAGGTAACTGTAAATCGCTTACACAATATTTTGCACCTAGAAGCACCCAAAGATGGTTAGCTGTTCTGATTAATATGAAATAATAATTCGAAGGAAGGATGTGCCTGCTCCCAAAAGCCAGCTGCGGCCTGGGTCTGAGCCTGCGGGCCTCCCACACTCCCCACGACTGCAGGCCTATCCAGACGGTCCCCTGCCTGGTTCTGTCCTGTAACACACAGGTCCTGGAGGGGCTCAGTCTCCCCTCCCTGGAGCCTCGGGTTATGACCCCCGGTGTCTATGGATGGTTGTCATCAGGCCAAAAATCGTTGGGCTCAGAGGGCCGGAAGGATTGGTCCAGCCCCTTCTTTCATTATTCTGATTAGAAACAGCCCCAGAGGTGAAGTGATTTGCCCAAAGTCCTGTGACTTCCTGGAACTATAAACCAATCGGAAGATTTCCATGTTGCCGTTCTTTCCGCTGTTATCAGGTTACCTCGGAGCCTCAGGCTCTGCTTTTGAAAAGGAAAGAAGAGGTCGACCCGAGAGCCAGGGAAGGGAAATTTACTAGGGTTTAGTAACAGCTTATGGCAGGGGATGAGAGCATGGGGGTGATACCGTGTATAACCTGCTTCCCCCCAGAAAACATCATGTGGACAATTTTTAATTTGCTTTACATTTTACTGAGTACCTCCTCCAGGGGGGCTGAGAACTCACCTGTCTTGTTTACCTGGCCAAGTGCCCAATGCCAAGTAGGTACTTAATGACTGTGCCACCTGGAGGCCTGCGTGGCTGGCTGCACCATTTGCCACGGAGGTGCAAGAGGCCTGGGAGCTGAGCCCCGGTGGGGACGCATGCAAAGTGCCTTCCAGTATGTCTCAGCTCTGCCTTTGCAACGCATGCCCTTTGTTCAGAAATCCCTGGCTGCATCTCCTGATTGTTTCCTTAGGATGTTTTCCTAGAAGTGGGATTACTGGATTGAAGGCTGGGCATGCGTAAGGCTTTTGGTTCAGAACCCCTCCGGCAGTTCACAAAGGAATCAGTGTCCCAGCAAACTGGCCCCAACTGGGTATTATCAGGCTTCATTTTTATTTTTTTTACCATCTCGGCAGAATAAAAATGATATTTTATTGGCCTCTCTTTGTGGTAGATAGAGGTTGAACTAATGTTTAAGAAACACCCTATGGAACCCAGAGGGTGGGCAGGAGACCAGCGAAGCTCGCCCTTCTGCCCCGGTGTGGACCCAGAGCACCTGTGAGGGGAGAGCTGGCCTCTAGGATGTAAACACCTGAGCCCGGCCAGAGAGGCCTCCCCGGCAGGGAGGAGAGCGGGCTGCCCTGGCTTTCCTAAGCCTATTTTCATCTCCTGATGCCAACTAAATGCTCTCCAACACGTGACACACCTGCATACCCGTCTTTAAGGACAGCAAGAAAAGGCAGAAATGGGGTAACGACTGACTTCAGCTTCAAGTCCTGGAGGAGCAGGAGTGAGGGGTGAACTTGGAAGGATATTTCCAGAAGATGAGAGGTAAGTCCCTGGGGGTCGCTGCCAGCGTGGGTGTGGGGGAGCCCTGAGCCCAGGGGATTGTCCTGGAGAGGCTGCGTGCAGTGTGCCGCTCACAGGGCCAGGGGGCCCTGAGGACGCCAGGGGCCTTCTCCCGGCCGCTGGGGGATCAAAGTGAAAGTGCAGGGACAAAGGGGAGTGGTGAGGGAGCGGAGGCCGCCGGGCGTGAGCCAGGGGAGGCGGGAGGGCGAGGGGGCCTTTCCCCAGGAGACTGGGAGGCCGACCTCTTCATGGCCATGAAACAAAGAGGACTTCTCACCCAGCCGCCGGGAACCGCGCCGGCTCCCAGGTGTGCGCTGGGCTCTCACGGACGTGGGGGCGGGGGGGGGGGGGGGCTGGGGGGAGGACTGATGCACCGATGTGGACAGACAGCTGTAGTTACGAAGCTAGCTCCCGCTTCCTCTCACATAAATGTATAGTCCTCATTGCGGCCATCAGCAGTTCCTCCATAATAAACACACAGAATGTGTTTTACGGGTGTTGTTTTTAAACTTTGTGGGGCGAGTTTATTTTCTTGATTGCTTTACCATTTCCTATTAAAGCCTGAAGTTGAACAATCAGCCTCACACAGCAATCTATGCGTTTTCTGCCCCTTTAATTCTTCTAAAAGGACAAGTCAAATACGCAACCGTAGGTCTTAGAGGTTTCATTGAATGAACTCAAAACCTCATCACACTTAAAAAATCATATGGTGACTTTTTAAAACATGACCGTTTCCCTGCCTCCCTCTTAGGGGACTGATTCACTAGGGCTGAGACAAACCCTGGAACTGGCATTTTAAAAAGCCTCCCAGGTGATTCTCAAGTTGCTGCTACAAAGACCAACTTTGGGGAAACTGATGTCTAAATGTTTATGTATTTCTGTTTGTTTTTAAACGGAGTTTTGGGGTGGCAGTGGTGCCTGCTAAAATATTAAGTGGTGTTTTGCATTTCTGGAACACATTCCTCTTCCACCTCCCTCCCCACCCACCCTGGGCTTCCCCTGCCTGGGCTCCGCAGTCCTGACCTGACAGTCCCAGCCCCTCGCTCTCACTCCCCGTGTGCCTCTGGGTTCCCATGATTCCTGGCTTTCCTCTCTGGCAGCATGTTCCGGGCTTTCTTTTGTGAATGACAATTGGCCTTTCTTCTTATTCTGTCTTTGAAAGCCCTGCTGCCGCTCAGAGTGTCCTGACCCTGGGCCATAGGATCCACGTCCCCAGTGGGCGCCTGGGCGCTTCTGATTCTCAAACCTGCCTCGCTCACTGCTTCCCTGGGGAGCTCCCCAGGCCCCCACCTTTTAACTGCCTGCTACGTATTTACTCTTGCATGTCCCACAAAGCATCTCAAGGTCAAATATTTCTAGTATCTTTTTTAAAAAAAATAATACTTCCAGTTTTCTTTTTTCCCCCTCCCACTTTCCAAGTTCTTCTGGCTGGGTTAACGATCAAATTAACAGAGACGGATTGACAGGAGAAAGTAAACGTTTAATACATATAAGTTCACATAGGCATGAAAATTCCAAAGACCATGAGGCAACACTGGGGATATAAGGCATTTTGGGGACAAAGGAGGGGTGGGGTGTTAGATTTCAGAAGTGAGAATGGGCGAGTCACAGGTGGTTGAGGAAGAGAACACAGGGCAGGAAAGTCCTTGCTGGGCAACTTAGGAACAAGTGGGGGAGGGTGTGTACCTAGCTAACGGCACCCCCTGAAGCCCTCCTGTTTACCACACTTAATTCAAATGAGGCCGAGGCCACTTCCTAAGATTCCCTTCCTGAATCCGGTTTCTCCAAATCTCTTGGGCAGGAATGGGGGGAGGGTCAAAGGCTCCCTCTGAGTCTTGTTTCGTAGTGAACAGCTTAGAATTGATAACCCAAAAAGTGGCTTCAGGGGGGCCCAGCCTTGGTTCCCTTCGCTGGCACCTTGGTCCTCTGTGTGTGATATCTCAGAGAATGGCTCTGCCAAGTGACTCAAGCCAGAAACCTGGGGGCAACACTTCATTCTTTTAAAGCCAGAGTTCTAGGCCCTGGGGATCCCAGAGACACCCCCTCCCCAACCTCTGCCCTCACTGAACATGTATTCTAGAGGGGTACGAGCAATTAGTCTTTAAATCTCATGGATTCTAGTCCTTTGTTTCTCTAGACATAACTTTGCCTCTTCAGTCACTGCCATAGTTCAAACCCGCCCTGGGTTTAGTATAATCTTTCTAAACCCAAATCTCAAATTTTAGCCTCCAGTTTTTGCTCTCCCTTCAGATAAAGCCCATCTTCACAAATCTGGGCTAAAAGGTTTTACATCTGCACCCTAGCCGGTTTGGCTCAGTGGATAGAGTGTTGGCCTGCAGACTGATGGGTCTCGGGTTTGATTCCTGGGTTGCAGGCTCGATCCCTAGTGGGGGGTGGGGGGGAGTGTGCAGGAGGCAACCGATCAATGATTCTCATCATTGATGTTTCTATCTCTCTCCCCTTCTCCCTTCCTCTCTGAAATCAATAAAAATATATTTTTAAAAATAAAATGTTTTACACGTACTAGGCCCTGCTGGCCTCTCACAGCACATCTCCACCCACTGAAGCACTCTCTGCTCAGTCTCTGAATTACAGCCACACTTCACTGCACTGCTGCCCCCCCCTCCACCTCCCCCCCTGCCTCCTCGCCCCTCCCCTCCCTCCTGGCTGACTCCTGTTCACTCTCCCATCAGCCTCCAAGGTGGCCCCATTGATTTCTGCCTCCTCGTGTTCATGCCCTGGTGTGTGAGCTGGATTTCCTGATGTTGCTCTGAAGGGGAGATTATGGCGGAAGTGATGGGCTCCTGCCATTAGGTTCCATAAAGACTATGGCTTTTGTTAACATAAGTAACATTCAAACCTGTAAAGAATTTTTGTGAGTTTATTTGAGCCAAACTGTCGACAACGGCAGGGAAGCAGAATCTCAATGCATTGAGACAATGCTCCAGAGAATGGTGGTTTTTCACCTATTTTTATAAATTACCACCAAAGTAGGAGATGTACTAGGTGTACCAATTAATAATGCGGATTTTGTAATCAAAGAAAACACAATAATTTCAAGAGAAACATCAAAAGTGCTTTATTCAAAGTAATGTCCATCGCTAGCTACACATTTCCCCCATCTTTTAGGTAATTTGTGGATACTGTCCCAGTAGAATTTTTCTTGTTTTGAGGCAAACCATTCAGAGACCCAATTTTCCACTTCTTCATACGTTTTGAAGTGCTGCTCAGAAAGTGCGTGTGCCATCGATCGGAACAAGTGGTAATCTGAAGGAGCAAGGTCTGGTGAATACAGCGGGTGGGTTCATACTTCCCAGGCAAGATCTTTTAACGTGTCTTTAACTGGTTTTGAAGTGTGTGATGGTGCATTATCATGAAGCAAAATTACTTTGCCATGTCTTCTGGCACATTCTGGTCTTTTCATGATCAAAGTGTGGTTCAAATTGATTATTTGTTGTTGGTATCCATCAGTATTAATGGTTTCACCTGGTTTTTGAAGTTCGTAATACACCACACCTTCCTGACCCCACCAAACACAGAGCATTGTCTTTTTTCCAAAGCTATTTGGCCTTGCAATCGATGTTGATGGTTGACCTGGATCAACCATGATTTTGTGCATTTGGGATTCTCAAATCCACTTTCCACCACCAGTCACAATTTGATGCAAAAAAGACTTTCTTTCATGCTGTTGAAGCAACATTTTACTGATGACTTTTCGGTTTTACATTTGTCTTTTGTTCAGTTGATGTGGCACCCATTTTCCTTCCTTTAAAATCTTTCCCATTGCTTGTAAATGATTGGAAATTGTTTGCTGCGCAACGTTTAATCTTTCTGCAGGTTGTTTTTGAGTTTGACACACATCTTCATCCAATAATGCTTGTAATTGTTGGTCTTCAAACTTTTTCGGTTGACCTGGATGTTCTTTGTCTTTCACATCAAAGTCATCACTTTTAAAGCGTTTAAACCAGCATTCACAAGTATCTTGAGATGGAGCATGGTACATGCCCTTGACCGGAATCGAACCTGGGACCTTTCAGTCCGCAGGCTGACGCTCTATCCACTGAGCCAAACCGGTTACTGCGAAATTTGACATTTTTAAGCATAAAAATATCTATGATGTTAACACCTTCAGCAAATTTGACATATGAAGTTTTGAAGCTTGTTGTCAATACAACAAAGTAGCATACATATCAAATCGCATATATATCAACACTAGAGGCTCAGTGCATGAAATCTGTGCATGGGAGGGGGGGTATCCCTCAGCCCAGCCTGCACCTTCTCCAATCTGGGACCCCTCAGGGGATGTCCGACTGCTGGTTTAGGCCCGATCCCTGTGGACCACTGGCTCCTAACCACTCACCTGCCTGCCTGCCTGATCACCCCTAACCCCTCTGCCTGCCTTCCTGATCGCCCCTAACTGCCCTCCCCTGCCAGCCTGATTGCCCCTAACCACCTCTACCTCGGCCCCCACCACCGTGGTTTTGTCCGGAAGGAGGACTGGAGGACTGGAAGATGTCCAGTTGACCCGGTCTAATTAGCATATTACCCTTTTATTAGTATAGATATGTATAACTCCATCTATTGAAAAAAATCCGCATTATTAACTGGTACACCTAGTAAGTGGGTTACATGAAATCCATTGGTGATAGATTAGGGAGGTGGGAGAAAGCAAAGTGGGGAAACCTCTGGGATTGGATAAAAAGTAAAATGATAGTCCACCCAGCAAGGCTCAGTGGTTGAGTGCCAACTTATGAACCAGGAGGTCACGGTTTGATTCCCCGTCAGGGCACATGCCCAGATTGCTGGCTTGATTCCCAGTATGGGGTGTGCAGGAGGCACCCGATCAATGATTCTCTCTCAACATTGATGTTTCTATTTCCCTCTCCCTCTTCTTTCCTCTCTGAAATCAATTAAAAAAAAATTTTTTTTAAGTAAAATGATAGACACATGGTTCTTTTACATAGGTGGGCATAGGATAGTTAGCAGTCAACAATTAACACGATAACAATAACAATGAGGGAATTTGTGGTCTCTACCCTGGCACCCTGCTTGCACCCTGAGGGGTCCGGAAAAAGGGAAGTTACAAGTTACCCAGACATTCCACAGGAATGTTATCTTAGATGCAAAAAGACAATAGGCTCAGTAAAGATGGAAGTTGATCTTTGTCAGGGAAGATACTGGCCCAGGACATGACTACCCACCGTAGACTGCTTTTTAATTAAAGTTTTCATTTCAGACCATCCTTTGTGGTTACTTTAGGTCTCTTGAGTTTGCAAGGCCGCCACGAAGGCCTTCCCTGAGCTTGTCAGGTTAGCATGGGGCCCCTTCTCATCCACTGTTATTTCTTGGGGCTCTCTTACTCCGTGGCTCTGTGGTGAGCCGGCTGCCAGGCTGTGAACTGCCCTGTGCCGGGCCGTGTGGGAGCAGCAGAGCCAGGCCTACAGCCCACCGCTGTGTGAACTGAATCCTGTCATCTTCCCTGTGAGGGGCCTGGATTCAGTCCTCTACCAGTTGAGCCTGTGGCCAGGTAGGTGCGCGCTAGGCAAGCCCCTGGATTCCTGGCGCAAAGACACTGTGAGATAATAAACACGTGTTATTTGAAGCAGCTATGTTTTTGGTCGTTTGTTACAAGGAAATAGGTAACCAGGAGCACTCTGGCCCCCTGCCCGTCCTCCACGCCAAATTCCCCCCTGTCCTCCCCGCACTTGCCCTGAGTGTTGTAATTAGGGATTTGTCCATAGCTCGGCCCCCAGATGGTAGGCTCTGTAGGGAAAGGAGGGAAGGGAGGAAAGAAAGTCACCATGTTCCTTCTCAAGGCTGAAGGCCTGCTGTGCTTCTGGCCTCACCTTGACCCACCCACAGTGTCCACAGGGGATGTCCCTAGAGTGACGCTGGGACCCCAGGAAGAGGCTCAGGCCAGCGTGAGCAAGCCTCCCGCCCCCACCTCCCCCGACACACACACACACCCTTGCACATGTGCACACAGGCACGCACCACACACAGACACTGGGCCCACTGCCCTTTGCTCAGGAGGAGGGTGGGTGCAGCCGCTCCTCGCCCCCGCCATACACCCCCGCAGGCTACACTTCTGTGGCTTTTCTGAATGAAAGGTGGAGGCAGAGCCACCCAGGACTGAGCCTTCCACCTTTGAGCCTTTGAACTGCCGAGTTTCTCCACCCTGTTTCCTGCTAACAGAACTGTTGTGAGTTCCTGGAAAAAAGAAAAAAAGAGCAGAGCGTTAGAATGTCTTGCTGCTTTCATTTTCTGATGACTCAACCTGTAGGCCAGTCACTCTCTCTGACCTAACCCTGACATCGGAGCAGGGTGCCTGGGGTACTGGGCGGCACCTCTCTCTGGACAGGTTACCAGCGCTGTCCTGCGGCCTCGGGTCACTCTCCTGGGCTTTGCTAGAGGGAGGGCAGCTGTGTCCTCCTGGTGGCCCTTCTGTTCCCTGTGCCGGCTGTACACTGCCACCGTGGCAACTTCCCCAGTCTCCCCTCCTACTCCCTCACCCGCCCCGCCCCCACCCCCAGGCCACAATCTGCCAGCCTGTCTATTGCGCCCAAGTAGGATGAATGAATGTTTGAGAGACATGCCTGGGTATGAACACACCTCTGTCTATTTAAGAAAAAAAGCTTTCAAATCACATTGCACCCTACGGTGCGTGCTTCTGTCCTCCTGCCTTGCTCCAGCACTCTCAGCATTTTCCTCCCGCCCTTCCTCCTGCAATTGCTTTCTGCTCAGCTGCTCACTGTTGCCAAGAAGGTTATGCCCATCAGCTGTGCTCGAGACCTGTGGTGAGGGCCAGCGATCTGCTTTCAGGTTTGAGTCCTGCCATTGATGATTTTTGACCCTGGTTGTGTTACCTGGCCATCCCAGGCCTCACCTTGGATTGGGTCTGCTAATAAGCTGTTTTCCCAGTGCTTCTGAGATTAAAATTAAAAAACCACAAATAGGAAAATGCATGGCATATAGAAGAAGTAAAGTGTCCAATAAATGCTTCTTGTCATGTGTTCTAAAAGGACCTGAATGCCCTGGCCGGTGTGGCCCAGTTGATTGGAATGTCATCCTATGCACTGAAAGGTCATGGTTTGATTCCTGCTCAGGGCACATACCCAGGTTTCGGGTTCCCTCGCTGGTCAGGGTGCATATGGGAGGCAGCCAATCACTATTTCTCTCTCACATAGATGTCTCTCTCTCTCCCTCCCCCCACTTCTCTCTTGCTCTTTAAAATCAATTAATTTTTTTAAAAAGTTTAAAAAAACTCTTAATTTAAAAAAAGGGACCTTAACAATCCTTGTGATTTTTCCTTGGAAATATATAAAGCAAAAGAAGATTTTGATGTCCAAAATGTTGACAAAGTGCCAGTTAGCTTGTTTGTTTGCTTGCTTTTGGCAGGGGGTGGAGCAGGAGGAGGTCGAGGGTGCTGTTAGGGGGCGACTGCTGCATGGGCTTTTCATCGTTAGCCTCCGCAGCTCTCGGGTAATGATCTGGAAACAGCTGCTCAAATGCCTGAGGAGTGGATGTGTCGGAACCTGCCACCGACTCCCAGGTGGGAAGGTGTTTTTCCCATTTGTATTCCGGTCTCTGGGCCTCTGCACAGATAAAAGGGAAATTCAATGGCTAACATGCAGCACAAACTGTCATTACCGGCAGGTAGGCAGGCTCAGAGAACCTGCGTATATCACTCAATTTCCAGATCAGCAAACACTTGTCTTTAAAGATTAATTGTCGGGGTGGGCTAGGTGAGGTCAATGAGGAGAAAAAGGGAACATGTAATACTTTCAACAATAAAGATTTAAAAAAATAAAAACAAAGTGTATCGAACTTTCTTTTCATTGTCCAGAGTAGCCATAGAGGGTAGGATAGCAAGTCATGGATTTCAGTAGTCTTTTCAAATCAGTCCAGATGATGGTCTACTAGCCAGTGGTTGGCAAACTCATTAGTCAACAGAGCCAAATATCAACAGTACAACGATTGAAATTTCTTTTGAGAGCCAAATTTTTTAAACTGAAACTGTATAGGTAGGTACATTGTTATTAACTTAATTAGGGTACTCCTAAGGCTTAGGAAGAGCCACACTCAAGGGGCCAAAGAGCAGCATGTGACTTGCGAGCCGCAGTTTGCCGACCACGGGCTAGGCTAGGGTGTCTGTGTTAGTGCCTGACTTTAAACATAACCAGAAGAGGAGCCAAACACATTGTTTTGACATTTTTAGATAATGAAATCAATGAAAGAAGTTTCTGTACCCGTGGAAAATCCATTATTGCAACACTTCAACTTTCTCTCAACAGTGTAAAAAAGTCACCCTCGTTCTATAAACTACAGTTGAATCAAGAGCATTTCAAAATGTGGGTTCTGAAGTCTACACACCACCTCCCTCAGCATAAACAGGGAGGAGAAGCATAAAACACAACATTTGGACGGTGGGCTAGGTGGCCTTTTGTAAAACGAAAGTCAGCCATTCAAATACTTCTCCAAAGGGGCATCTATTTCCAGCCAGTCTCCATCCATGATGTCTGAACTTGCCCTCCCACCAGGGTCACTCAGAAGGGTTTGCCATTTAAACTGACAAATACCAGTCATCATGTATAGTAATTGGTAAGGCACTGACAGAAAACAAAACGGAGATGTCAGGGGAGGAGGCTGACAGTGTTTGGTTGCTCGAACAGGACTGTGTTGCTTTATTTAGGTCATAAAGTCCAAGGTTCTCAGCTTTGAAGATCCCCAAACCCCCTTTTTGCTGTTTTGGAGGTAATCGCTCGGGCTCACCGTGGGAGCTAATAGTAAACAAACTCCTACGAGACCGAAGTGCAAGCCAGCTGCCAATTTGTAGTTTTACAGGAAGAAACACACTGCCAAGAGGACCAGATGGCCAGCCCAGTCTCCCTTATGGACGAGGTGTGAGACAGTTAAGCAGGGATCATAGAAGTCAGAGACCAGAGTTCAAGATCCGGATCTCAGAGGTCAGTCAAGAAACCCTATATTACTTTAATAACTGAAGATTCAGGTTACAGAACAGTATGTACAATGTAACCCCAACTTTGTTTAAAGATAAAAATAAACCTGCACCCTAATCGGTTCAGTGGATAGAGCATTGGCCTGTGGACTGAAGGGTCCCCTGTTCGATTCCCAGTCAAGGCACATGCATGGGTTGCGGGCTCCATCCCCAATAGGGGGTGTGCAGGAGGCAGCCGATCAATGATTCTCTCTCATCATTGATGTTTCTATCTCTCTCTCCCTCTCCCTTCCTCTCTGAAATCAATAAAATATATATATATATTTAAAAAGGATAAGAATAAACCTGGAAAACATAATGTCAGTAGTTATAATCTGGACAATGGCATTATGAGCAATTTTCATTTATTTTTTTCTTATCTCACTTTTTATTGTTATTATTTTTATTTATGTGTGTGTGAGAGAGAAAAAGAAACACTGACTTGTTATTCCACTTACTTATGCATTCATTGGTTGCTTCTTGTATGTGCCCTTACCAGGGATCGATCCTGCAACCTTTGGTGTATTGGGATGATGCTCTAATCAACTGAGCTACCTGGCCAGGGCTCTTATCTTCACTTTAAAATTTTTCTTTGCCCTAGCTCAGTGGTTCTCAACCTTCTGGCCCTTTAAATACAGTTCCTCATGTTGTGTCCCAACCATAAAATTATTTTCGTTGCTACTTCATAACTGTAATGTTGCTACTATTATGAATCATAATGTAAATATCTGATATGCAGGATGGTCTTAGGCGACCCCTGTGAAAAGGTCATTCGACTGCCAAAGGGGTCTCGACCCACAGGTTGAGAACCACTGCACTAGCTGATTGAGCTCAGTGGATAGAGCATTGGCCTGCGGACTGAAGGTTCTGGGTTTGATTCTCAGTTGCAGGCTCAATCCCCAGCAGATCATTCTCTCCTGCTTCCTCTCTCTCTCTCTCTCTCTCTCTCTCTCTCAAATAAATTTTAAAAAAAGAAAAAAAAGAAAGAAAATTATATGAAATTGAAATGTATCCAAACATCAAGTTTTATTGGGACCCTGCCTTTCATTTATGTATTGTCTGTGGATGCTTTTCTGCTTTCCTAGAATGAGTAGTTGCAATAGTGTATGAACTTCAAATCTTAAAATATTTATTCTGTGGCCTGGCTGGTGTGGCTCAGTGGTTGAGCATCATCAACCCATGAACTGGGAGGTCACAGTGTGATTCCCGGTCAGGGCACATGCCTGGGTTGCGGGCTCCATCCCCAGTAGGGGGTGTGCAGGAGGCAGCTGATCAATGATTCTCTTTCATCATCGATGTTTCTATCTCTCTCCCCCTCTCCCTTCCTCTCTGAAATCAATAAAAATGAATACATAAATATTTATTTATTCTCTGGCCTTTTACAAAAGTTTGCCAAAGCCCCATTTAGGCCCAGCACTGATTTTAAGTCATAAGAAGAAAGGCTTTTATGAATAACTAAGGTAGCAGTTTCCAGCTTTGGCCACATTTTAGAACCTTCCTTCTGTACCCCATTGACTGCCCCAAACTGTTCTGCCTCACAATTGCAGCTTATCCTGAAGGAGAGTGTAGGTAGGACGTTTACATTTTCTTCTCTTTTTTAAAAAAAAATATATATTTATTGATTTCAGAGAGGAAGGGAGAGGGAGAGAGATAGAACCATCAATGATGACAGAGAATCATCGATTGGCTGTCTCCTGCACAACCCCACAGGGGTTTGAACCCGCAACTCAGGCATGTTCCCTTGACCGGAACTGAACCTACGACTCATCAGTCTGCAGGCCGATGCTCGATCCACTGACCCAAACTGTCTAGGGCTACATTTTCTTCTTCTTCTTTTTTTTTTTTTAAATATATTTTATTGATTTTTTACAGAGAGGAAGGGAGAGAGAGATAGAGAGTTAGAAACATCGATGAGAGAGAAACATCGACCAGCTGCCCCCTGCACACCTCCTACTGGGGATGTGCCCGCAACCCAGGTACATGCCCTTGACCGGAATCGAACCTGGGACCCTTCAGTCCGCAGGCCGATGCTCCATCCACTGAGCCAAACCGGTTTTGGCCATTTTCTTCTTTTTAATATTTTTATTGATTTTGGAGAGGAAGAGAGAGATAGAAACATCAGTGATGAGAGAGAATCATTGATCGGCTGCCTCCTGCACACCCCCTACTGAGGACTGAGCTCGCAACCTGGGCATGTGCCCTGACCAGGAATGGAACCGCGACCTCCTGGTTCACAGGTCAATGCTCGGCCACTGAGCGACGCCGGCCGGGCGGAAGTTTCCATTTTCAAATGCATACTGTGTCTCCTATGTTTGCACTTGCATGTGTATCTTATTTAATTATTACAAGTCTTGTGACACTGGTATTATGACCCTAGTTTTACAAATGAGGAAACAGGGGCCCATAAAACTTAGATAATGTGGTGAAACATTACACCGTTTAGGAAGTGGCAGGAATAATAGTTTTCTGGAGAGGGTTCAGTAAGTATTCTCGTCGCACACACCGCCTCCACGCGCTCGTCTTGTTTTGTTTATTCTCCTTTGTATGACCGTGGGTCACTTCCTGTTTGGGGTGGGCGCCCCGATCCCATGCAGAAATCAAACACCAATCTCACATCTCATCAACTACAGTTCACTAATGGGTGAAAGCTAACCCCAGTTACTCCTCCCACTCCCAGTAACAATTTAATCTCAGTGTATTTTAACTCTATTCTTTAATCTCAGTGTGTTTGAGCTACATTTCACCTCCATTGCTGTCTTTATGGAGGGACTCTGTTGGTGGACATTCTCGGTGGGAAGAGAGCACAGTGGCAGGTGGGTGGGAATTTCCATTTGGAAGGTGTGAGTCCATTACAATCACACTCTGCAGACGTTCGCCTTTCCGCAGGGCGCTATGGAAGCCTGGACTTGGTCACTTTTACAAAGTGAAAAACCTTTCTCCTTCGTACTTTCGTGTATGAGTGCCTCGTGCTGGCTGGTAATGCCAACTTGTGAGCAAATGAAAGACCCAGAGATAGTGTTACATTCGGTGATACAGTGTTTCGTTACACCAAGCTTGTGGCTATGTTTTTCTTCTTTCATGTAGAATCTGGACTTACTTTGTCTTTCTTCTCACAGTCCTTTCCAGACAGTTACTTCGAGTTAGTCTTTCCTCTTCTGGGCACATTTATTTATTTATTTTATATTTTTATTGACTTCAGAGAGGAAGGGAGAGAGAGAGAGAAAGAGATAAATGATGCGAGAGAATCATCGATCGGCTGCCTCCTGCATGTCCCCTAGTGGGGATCGAGCCCTGGGCATGTGCCCTTGACCAGAATCTGTGACCTCCGGGTTCATAGGTCGATGCTGAACCGCTGAGCCACGCCAGCCGGGCACTTCTGGGCACACTTAATTTGCCTTCCCCATGTGGCCACTCGGTGCCAGGGCAGGCCAAGGGGAGAGAGTGCTGGCTTCATTTGCTAGCCCTGGCTCTGAAGCAACGCTGTCCAGTGGCTACGCCTGCAGGGAGTATGCACAGCACCTCTGGGGACCCAGACCCCGGCAAAGGGCCTTAAAGACCCAGGCGAAGGTGTCTCGCAAAGTTGCTGTTCTCCTGGAATAACAAGTTTTCAATAGTAAATGGTCGTCAAGAAACTCGTTAGGAAAGGCATATTTTACCTCCTTTTCTGTCATCTTTATAATAGAGGCTTCAATCAAGTTTAATTTATTCAGCCAGGTGCCTGTGGAAGCAGCCTCGTTTGTTTGGCTTTGTTTTCACAAAATCCCTTGTCAACCGTGTTCCCAGTGTCAGTGAGCTAATCCTGCCCCTCTGTCAGATCCCTGGTAGACAAAGGCCACGAACACAGAGTCTCCGCAGCGAGAACGGCAGAGGATCTATTAATGTGTCAGTTGCCTGTGAGTGATGGCCGAGATATTTGCCCAACATATGG
This sequence comes from Myotis lucifugus, assembly GCF_000147115.1. Classification (NCBI taxonomy): domain Eukaryota; kingdom Metazoa; phylum Chordata; class Mammalia; order Chiroptera; family Vespertilionidae; genus Myotis; species Myotis lucifugus. The sequence goes on from NW_005871078.1 coordinate 7,045,479, forward strand.
CACAAGGTTATCACGTTGTAAAAGCAACTCATTTGAAGCCAAGCATCCATGCACGCATGCAGACACTCTTAACTACTTCGTGGTATGAAAACATTATGTATTCTCGGGAATTTGAAGCAACCACTGAATTACAGTAGCGTTAATCTGCTGGGAGTATTTTACTTTCCATAGGATAAAAAGTAATTAGAGATCAAATAAAGATCAGAGCAGCTTTGGGAGATAAAGTAGAAAAACAGCCACATTTCGTTCTAGCTCTCAGTGAGGACCGAGGGTGCAGCCCTAGGGCAGGGGAGAATGCTGTGACCGGGGTCCACTTTATCCATGAAGGCACTGCAGTGAAAAGGAACCATGTGATGTCCTGGAGGCAGGTGTCGCCGGGCCTTCTGACGGCCTCTCTGGACCGACAGGCCCCTCTCCAGACAGGCCCGGGAGGTTTGGCTCTCACCTTTGCAGATACAGAATCTCATATGAATTAGCATTCCCCCCCTTAACAAATACTAACCCCCTAACAAAGCTGAAAGGTAGGAACCTATAAAATAGAATGCAAAATTATCGACTTGCAATGAGAAATATCACTGCCCAACTTAACAGGTGTTAGTCAGTATAGACAAAGTCAGTCAGAGAGGCCCATGGCAAGGCGTTCTGTGGTAGCCAGAGCTCTCCCTGGGTGTGTGCCTCCGGGGACCATGGTTGCTGGGCAGGGAGGAGAGAAACGGGCACAGGGGACCAGATGCGTTGGTAATGGCGTGGTGTTGTCCTTCCAGACTCACAGACGAGGTTTTGAACCCCCACAGAGAGGGGGCTTTGGTCAGAAGATATGGGGAGGTTTCCTGAGGGACTATATGTGGTTCTGAGCCCAGGAGACCAGGAGCCATTGGAGCTGGGGAAGGGGTCATGTATTCATTTCCTCAGCTGCTGTAACAGAGTTCCAGCTTGAAACAACAGGATTTTTTTTTCTCCTCAAGTTCTGGAGGCGACGAGTTGGAAATCGAGGCATCAGCAGGGCTGGTTCCCGTGAGAGTGCTGAGGGTGAACCTGCCCCTGAGCTGGTGACGGCTGGAAACCCTCGTGTTCCTTGGCTGTGGATGTGTCATTGCCATCTCTGCCTCCGTCTTCACAAGGTGTTCTTTCTGCAAGGACTCTGTCCTTGGTGTCAGGTCCCTGTGACCTCTATTCTCAAACAAGGCCTTGACTTTTGGAGTTCCGTGTCCTTCTTTGATTCACTCAGTTTTAGCCAGAATCCCCTACCCTCAGTATCTGATTACCACCCTCAATGTCTGATGGGGCTCGGCTTCCCCCACCATCCCTCAGAGAGCGTCTGATCACCCTGGCCTGCCTTCAGCAAGAATCCTGTTAGGTGAGTTTACCAATAAATCTCTCCTTACCCTGCTGTGTCCTCTGAGGAATTCTCTATCCACTGACCCTCATCCTGTTGTTTGGCTATAAATTCCCACTTTTCCTGGTTGGACTCAAAAGTTGAGCTCAATCTCTCTCTCCTATTGTAAAACCTCACTGTTGCATTCCCTATACCTATCTCAACAGTGACCCTGAATGAAATCCACCTTCCCTCTGTTTAACAAGTATCATGAATATTTTCTTCTTATAAGGACACCAGTTATATTAGATTAATGGCTCACCCTACCCCAAGGTGACCCCATCTTAACTAGTTATATCTGTAATGACCTTGGTCCTGGACGTTAGGATTTCAATGTGTCTTTTGGAGAGACACAATAAAACCCATAACAGGCCGCCTCAGTATTTCTGCATAAAACAGGAGAGTGGTCATTCTAATGTTGCCTCGTACACTTTCATCCCTTCTTCTGGCAGTGCACCACCTCTTCCTGTCCCATGGGAGGTCATTACAGTCATATGTCTCAACGTTTTGGTCACCGATGGACCTCATGCATATGCGATGATGGTCCTATAAGATTATAATGGAGCTGAAAAGCTTCTATTGCCTAGTGATGTAGTAGCCATCGTGACTTTAAAACACAACATACTGCTCACGTGTTTGTGGGGATGCTTGTGTCAACAAACCTACAGTGCTCCACTTGTATAAAAGTGGCACATACGCCCTAGCTGGTTTGGCTCAGTGGATAGAGCGTCGGCCTGTGGACTCAAAGGTCCTGGGTTTGATTCCGGTCAAGGGCATATGCCTGGGTTACGGCTCCATCCCCAGTAAGGGGTGTGCAGGAGGCAGCTGATCAATGATTCTCTCTCATCATTGATGTTTCTATTTCTCTCTCCCTTTCCCTTCCTCACTGAAATTAATAAAAAAATATTTTTTAAAAAGTGGCACATGCCCTAACCGGTTTGGCTCAGTGGATAGAGCGTCGGCCTGCGGACTGAAAGGTCCCAGGTTTGATTCCGGTCAAGGGCATGTACCTTGGTTGCGGGCACATCCCCAGTGGGAGGTGTGCAGGAGGCAGCTGATCGATGTTTCTCTCCCATCGATGTTTCTAACTCTCTATTCCTCTCCCTTCCTCTCTGTAAAAAATCAATAAAATATATATTTTTTTAAAAAGTGGCACATGCAATTATGCACAGTACATGATACTTGATAATGATAATCAATGTAATGGTTTCTGTATTCATTACACTATGCTTATCTGGTTATTTTTAAGGGTACTCTTTCTGCCCAGCTAGTATGGCTCAGTGGTTGAGTATTGTGACCTGTGAACCAGGAGATCACAGTTCGATTCCTGGTCAGGGCACATGCCTGGGTTGCAGGTTTGATCCCCAATGGAGGGCGTGCAGGGGGCTCCAATCAATGATTCTCTCTCATCATTGATGTTTCTCTATCTCTCTCTTCCTCTCCCTTCCTTTCTGAAATCAATAAAAATATATTTAAAAAAATAAAGGGTACTCTTTCTAATTACAAAAAGTTTGGGTGCTCTCCCTCCTGGGAGCACTGCTCCCACTGTTCTTCCCCCACAGGCAGGCATCTCCTAAACTCTAAGGGACCCCAGAGGCTTGCAACCAGGGCAGCAATGGGGAGCAGCAGCTCATCCTGGGAACCCCCCTGAACTGTCCCCAAGGTCCCCCTTTCTCTGACTTCTTAGTGCGCCAAAGCAGCCCAGCCGAGGCTCATTTCCCCACCCAGTCCCTCTCCTGTTATCTAGGCCCTTCCTTGCTTCACTGTCCCCAGCTTTAATAAATTAAATAAGTTTAATGTAAACTTAAAAAATAAGTTTTCTGTAAAACAGTATGTATGCTGTGTTATGCCATAGGCAGCAGCCTCATACACTCCATATTTACCGCATAATTTCTTTCATGCTTGATTTACTCTCCTGTTGTTTTATACAGTAACATGCTGTACAGGCTTATAGCCTAGGAGCAATAGGCTGTACCATATAGCCTAGATGTGTAGTAGGCTAGGCCCGTGGTTGGCAAACCGTGGCTCTCGAGCCACATGTGGCTCTTTGGCCCCTTGAGTGTGGCTCTTCCACAAAATACCATGTGCGGGCGCACGTACAGTGCGATTGAAACTTCGTGGTCCATGTGCAGAAGTTGGTTTTTGGCCTGGGCAAGTCTATTTTGAAGAAGTACTGTTGATATTTGGCTCTGTTGACTAGTGAGTTTGCCGACCACTGGGCTAGGCCATCTAGGTTTGTATAAATGCACTCTGTGATGTTTGCACAACAACAAAATCACCTAATGACATATTTCTCATTGCCGTTGTGCTGTCTACCACACCACACCAAGTCTACCCCACCACACCAAGCCTGGGAATCCACACCCCTGGTTACATAAGACTGGATGTCACCCCTGCAGAGCATGCAGCTGCTCTATTTCTCTCGGATGGTTCTAAGTAGAGCTGGTAGGGGAAAGCTCTTCCTCTCTGGGATGTGGAACTCGGGCATGAAATCTTGGCCCTGCTGCATGGGAAGAAGTCTGCAGGTAGAGAAATGACTCTTATGGTACAGGAGGAGAGGCGCTGAGATGAAGTGCAGAGAGTGAGAGCCAGAGAGCTTGCAGGTTCCTGCTTCTATTTTAAAATATATATTTTACTGATTTCAGAGAGGAAGAGAGAGGGAGAGAGAGAGAAACATTGATGACGAGAGAACCATTGATCCGCTGCCTCCAGCATGTCCTCTACTGGGGATCGAGCCTGCAATTTAGGCATGTGCCCGGACTGGGAATTGAACCGTGACCTCCTGTTTCAGTGGTCGATGCTCAACCACTGAGCCACGCCAGCCAGGCTGGTTCCTGCTTCTAGATCCCCCCAGGGCTCAGTGCTGGTCCTTCAGGGGTCACAGCACCAGTCAGGTCTCCTCTGTACTCAAACGGGTTTGAGTTGGGTTTTATCACTGGGAAGGAAGAGTCCTAAGGGATACTAATACATGCAGCGCAGTGAAGACGGAAAAGACGGAGCTTTAAGTGGATCCTGGAGGGCTTCACCATTTGGGAAGGATAATATCTGCCCAGAGGAGCAAGGGAACTGGGTGCAGAGTGGACAGTGAGAAATACTTGGGAGACACTTTCAGGACCGAGGTAGGAATTTTGGTGTTAAAGTTCAACTGGACTTGATTGTGCCCTTGTGGGACCTGAAGACACTTGAATGAGAATTGAGAAGGCAAATTATCAAAACAGTGGTTGGCGAGCCTAGAATCCTCTCAAGGGGGATCTACACAAGCTACACTTAAATATTTACTGGCTTCAGGCTCTGATGTCTGTTTCCACGGTAGAATATGCTATTAGGAAGACATTAATTTATTCATCATTCAGCAAATATTTATAAGCGTCTATTATGTCTCAGGCACTTTAGTAAGGATGAGTATTTAGTGTACACAAAAGACAGGTGATTTCTGCTCCACGAAGCTTTTCAGTCTACGGTAAAAAAAAGATATTTAACAAATATACTGGTAAGTATATAATTGCAAATTGGAGTAAATAGTACAAAGGAAAGGTTATGAGAAGTAATTATGAGGAACCTATTTTATTAATTTATTTTTTAACTTTTTGTTTTGTTCATCTTCACCTGAGGATATTTTTCCATTGATTTTTAGAGAGAGAGGAGGGAGGGGGGGAGAGAGAAACATTGATGTGACAGAGACACATCGACTGGTTGCCTCCTGCATGTGCCCCGACCAGGGCCTGGGATCAAGACTGCAAACAAGGTACATGCCCTTGACCAGAATCGAACCCAGGACCCTTCAGTCCTCAGGCCAACGCTCTATCCACTGAGCCAAACTGGCCAGGGCAACATTTTTTATTTGTTAATTTTTTTTCAATTATGGTTTACATTCAATATTATTTTGTATTAGTTTCAGGTGTAATGAAGGAACCTATTTTAGATTTTAGATGGGAAGGTTAAGAAAGGTCTCTTTGCGGAGAGAAAATTGAGACCTGAAGGTGAGCACAAGTCAGTCAGGAAACAAGTGTATTGGGGAGAGGAATGATAAGGCAAGAGAAGGGAAGGGAATTCCGTGCAAAGAAAATAGTGTATGCAAAGGGCCTGTAGCCAGAAAGAGGTTGCCTAGAAACGAGAGAGAAGCATGGCTGAAGTATAATTAAGGAGGGAAGAGAATGGCTTGAGAACAGCCTGGAGAGATAGGCAAAGGCTCTAGATAAGGATTCTTGAGTCTGTCCTAACTGCAATGGAGAGCCACTGAAGAATCTAGTTAGTGTTCCAAACTACCTTTTTTAAAAAGAGAATGAATTGAAGAAGGACGCGAGAGCTAAGAGAGACCAGTCAGGAGGCTGTGTGCAGTAGTTCAGAGGAGAGAAGATGACAGCTTGGGAGACTCTGGATGTGAAATACATGTTGCAGTAGAACTGATGGTGTTATCGTCCTAATTAGCTAATTTATTAATATTAATAATAGGAAGAGAGCAAAGGGGAGGCCAGACATTGTAGGCATGGTCATCTGGGCAGCTTCACCAGGAAGCTACAGCTTCACGCTCCCCAGGGAAGCACCTGTCCATTCCCTGCAGATCACTGCGGAAGGGATTGAGAAAAGGGGGAGATGGGCGCATGCGCAGTGAAATTGGGGTGATGTAGGGAAGGTGCTTGCCTGGGGAACAATAGAGTGATGAGAAGGGTTGGAACCACTGCAAGGGTATGGAATCTTGGAAGGTTATGTGAATCCCCACACAGGAGTTCCCTCTCTCTTGTTCTCCTTATTCCCCTCCCGTGCTCTGTGACCCACACTCACTGTGCACTCGCCTGTCGTTTCACCATAGCCATGTGGCTGTAGCAGTAGCATGGCCCATGGCTGTGCAAACCCTACACGCAATGGCCTGCAGCTGGGAACACAGGCTAAGCTATCCAGATGCTGGACTGGACTTCAATATGCAACAGTAATTCTGGGCAGGGGCCTTCATTCCGGCCCTGCCGAAGACAAGATTGGATTTATTCCATGGCAAGACGGGTGGAAATGGGACCTTAGGGGGGAACCCCCTTAATTTCACATCGTCAACAAAGCTTTCCACAAAATCCCATCCTCCCGTGGGCGTCTCAGGAAATTCTTTTCCCTGCGGCACCTGAAGAACAATGGCACTAGGCCTGGTGTGGCTATGGTAGGTGACAGAGTGGGAGGCGTTAAGAATGACTTTCAGGTTATTGGCTTGAGCTGCTGGTAGTTGGTGGTGCCATTAATTGAACTGAGAAAAAATGAAGAAAGATGTTGCAAGGCAAAGGGCAAGGAAGATCAAAGAGTTATGTTGGTTTTTAACATGTTAAGCCTGTAGGACTTCCAAGTAGAGATATTCAATACTAGTTGGATATGTCTCATATGATATATGAAAGGTCCGGGCTGGTGGTATAAATCTGTGAATCACTGGGGGGGGGGAAAGCAATAGGAATGGATGACCCTGCCTAGGAAGAGGGACTAGGGCAGGGGTGGGCAAACTTTTTGACTCGAGGGCCACAATTGGGTTCTTAAACTGGACCGGAGGGCCGGAACAAAAGCATGGATGGAGTGTTTGTGTGAACTTAATATAAATTCAAAGTAAACATCATTACATAAAAGGGTACGGTCTTTTTTTTTTTTTTAGTTTTATTCATTTCAAACGGGCCGGATCCGGCCCGCGGGCCGTAGTTTGCCCACGGCTGGACTGGGGACTGTGCTCAGAACACAAGCTCATGTGTTGTTAGTGAAGGAAACTGAAAGGTAACACCAGGCAGTGGCAGGAAAACCAGGAGTGTCCTGTCACAGATTCCAAAAGAGAGTGTTATAAGGAGCCACCGGTCACATGTCTCAGTTGCCGAGAAGTCAGTAGGATGAGGATTGAAAAGTGTTTCTTGGATTTGGCAAACAGAAGGGCTTTGATGACCTCATCAGGAGTGTTCTCAGTGGAGCGGTGGGGGTGCGAGCTAGACTGGAATGGGTTGAAGAGTGAATGGGAGGTGGGCAGTGGAGTCAGGGAAATGCAGACAGTGCTTTCAAAACCTCTATTTATGGCAGGGAAATGAGATAGTACCTCAAAAGAGAATGTGAGGTCAAGAAGGGGAGGATTCAACTATGGGAGTTACTAGAGCATATTTGAATGCAAATGGGAATAATTCCAACTGAGCAAGAGGATAAAAATGCGCGGGGAGTACAAGACAGGACCCTAGAAAAGGCTCGAGAGGACACACTCTCCTCTGGACAGCGCTGAGGTGGGCAACCTCAACATCTGCCTCTATCTTCTCTCTGCTTTTGTTGCTGACCAACAATCTTCCCTCCTTACCCCACGCCTCTGATTGACATAAAAATGCTTCATTTTCATTAATATTTTTTACTTTCTTCATTTAAACTGTGAGCCAGAATCTTTAAAGGTGACAGCAGCCCTGGCTAGTGTGGCTCAGTTGGTTGTGCGTCATCCCATGCACTGAAAGGTCACTGGTTTGATTCTCTAAAAATAAAAACAAATTTTTTTCAAAAGGTGACAGCATATCTTTGTGCTCGTTCCATTGCATTTTAATTTTATAGGTTAGTCCTTTGGGAAGTATTGCCGTCTTTCTTAGGTACTATACGGATGAGAAATTTTCTGTCTCCGTGTACCAACTCAAGTTTGTAGGCGATTGCCTAACTGGTGTGATTGGAACAGCCTAGTAAAATTTATCCTTGCCCCAAAGTATCATTTAGTAAGAACTAATAATAATTAACGTAAGTATAGGAGTTACCTTTAATAAGCATCTTAATTTCACAGATATTACCTCATTTAATCTTCATAAGAGTTCTGTGAGGTAGGATTTGTTATTATCTCCATTTAACTGTGACCAGGAGACGTGAAGCGATTTGCAAGATTGCATAGCCAAGAAATGGCAGATCCTGGGTCGTCTAAACCCCAAATTTCCCGAAGAGCTCTAGCTGGGTGTTTACACATGTAGTTTCATGGCCCTTGGGATTGATGTAGAGGACGAGAGAATCACAGATATTCTGGGCACTCCTTCGCCTTTAGGCAGAAGTAGGGAGGAGGGATGGAAGCAGCTTGTTTGTGGGCACAAATGTAAAGTTCAGCTCTGAAAAATCCTAGGACAGTGATGGCGAACCTATGACACGCGTGTCAGAGGTGACACGCGAACTCATTTTTTTGGTTGATTTTTCTTTGTTAGATGGCATTTAAATATATAAAATAAATATCAAAAATATAAGTCTTTGTTTTACTATGGTTGCAAATATCAAAAAATTTCTATATGTGACACGGCACCAGACTTAAGTTAGGGTTTTTCAAAATGCTGACACGCCGCGCTCAAAAGGTTCGCCATCACTGCCCTAGGAAGTGCCTTGAATTCATCGTTTGGGAGTCTCTCACAGATTAACTGTCATTCCATAAATTTCAGCTCATGTTCTCACACGTTAAAATGAGACTGAGAAACAATCTGGATCCTGTGGACAATCAGACTGGAATTACGCATTTATTAACTGCAATTAACCAGGAGCAGGCTTATATTACTACTCTCCTGGTTCCAGCTCACGGAGCGACAGGGAAAATAAAAGTTTCCCGCAACTTAATTTTCTGAGAACGGTGTTTGAAGTTGGGATGAGATAATGGATATAAAATCCCTTTGAGAAGATGCACTTTTGGTGGTGTTGGCAGGGAACTAGCAGTCCATTGGATTAGCCTAGAGCTCAGGACCTGTGAGCCAGTGAGCCCCCCCCAACAAGGAGGTGATACAGGCTGCTGTGGCTCCCTGCATCCCCCAACTCACTGGCCCATCCCTCTTTCATGACAGCAAGGAGATTAAAATGGAAGGTGAATCGGATCGTTTGGAAACTGTAAGGACAATTCAGAAGCCCAAGTTGATTCCCGCTTGCGTGTAGCAAGTAAACAAATGTGAGAAACGTCCGCTGTGTAGGTGAGCTACAGAACCCCACACACACTTCGTGAGACAAACTGAGAAGAGGCATCCCTTCCTCGGGAAATGATCCTGTGTCAACTCAGCACGTAAAAGAATCGTTTGTAATGCAGCCTCATTAAAGGTGCAATATTTGGATTCCAAAGGACCAGGGGATAGTCCCATTTCCATCACTCACTCACTGTGAGACCTATCCATTTCTCTCAGGCTCCTTTTGCTCAGTGATAAAGTGGGAATGAAAGCAATAATGCTTAGCTCACAGGGATAGTGGGAAGTATAGAGAGAAAGTACTAGTAGATAAAGTGCCTGGTGCTTTGTGTAATAGGGACCAAAATGAAACAATAATTCCCTTCCTCCCCAACCTCTACCTTAGCCATTGGTCTGCTGCTGAAATACAGGGAAGCAGGATCATAGGCACTCTGAGAAAATGAGGAGGAATCAGTGGGGGTTTGAAAACGTTTTTTCCAGAGTGAACAAAGCTCTCATCTGGACAACTGGGGAGCTGTGGGTGTCCCCGAGGCTCAGGGCCCTGAGGGCTGTGAAGAGTGGTGTGCTTGCTCAGTGAGATTGGACCACAGGCTATAAAGCTTGTGTCACCGGTCACCGCTGACACATGAGATAAAGTCTGCCATACCGGCTTCTAGGTTCAAGGTTTTAATTCACCTTGGAGGGGCCGGAAGCATTTTGCAGCGAGTTTCACTGCTCGCTGGTCATCTTTCGTGAACTCATGTGCTTTTCATTTCTCAGAACCAGTTCATCAAGAGGAAAGACTAACGCCTGTGCCGTTGGCTTGTCTGGAGAAAACAAAGCCATTAATGATGGTTAACATATTAATTGCAGAGAGTGCTTCTTTAAGTTTCTGTTGGCAACAGGTTACCAGTCTAACAGAGTAAGTGAAGTGCATCCAGACTCAATTTAAAACCTGGCCAGGCAGGGTTTTTAATCTTCAGGCTTCAGGTTTTCGTTATGACAGTTGCCAAAACGGCCAGGCTTGTAATTTACAAGTAGTCCGCATGTGTCACTTAAAAAGAAACCCACACCTAAAAATAGAAATGAAACTCAGGAAAACACCAACCCAGATAAAGAAATCTTATGTCTCGTGTAGAACGCTTGTAAACCTGTGATCACGGTTACACTAATTGCCTACATTCCAACTGATTAAAGTAAGCTCACGTGAACCAGTCAGCCTGTCACTGCCCAGCGGAAAGGGACAATTCTCTCATGTTTCAGAAAATTTTCTCACATCAGGTCTTCCTCTTTCCTCTTATCCTGTCTGATGATTGTTCACATCTTAGGTAACAGACTGCTCTTCCTATAAGAGCCAGGGTAATACTTCCAATGGGATTACTTTTTCCTAAGGGCTTAGGTCATTGATTATGCCCATGCGGACCTTTGTTACATTGTGACACGTTGCATCTGTAAACGCAATCAGTTGTTAGAAACGTGTGTGCCATTGTTAGGGGCAGGACAAGGGTGAGATGCATAGTTGCAAACCATTGCCTCCAATCCTAAAACCTTGAACCTCTTTCTCACACCCCCCCAACCCCACATATCACAATTGTAGACAATAAATAGCTTCCAATGAAAGTAACTTCAAAGGGTGATCTGATCATAAATTTCTAACTGGGCAGGTCATGGTGCATAGTCACACCCCAGACACATGACTTTTTTAGTAAAGGGTTTATCGTTGCCTTAAGCAAGACCTGTCCGTTGTTTTTGTTCATCTAAGTTAACACATCTTTGAAGTACCCATTCTCCGGAGAGCACAGGATTTTGTTAACTCTCCTGTAACCCAACGCCCTCCTGCTTTCCTCCCAGCTTTGTGTAATCTCATGTTCCCTCCTTATTTTCAAATGCAGAAAAGAAGCTGCAAAACTGTTATTCTCTGGAGCATTTGAGATCTTGCTGCCAAGCAATTGTCGTCAGTTTGGTTCAAATAAAATCTTATAGAAATTATTTACAGGTTTTGATGTTTTTACATTGATACAGTCAATCACCAAATCCTGATAATGTTTTCTTAAATTTTTTTTTTTTACATTATCCATTTTTCCTTAAACTTATGTGATGGTTAGTTTTACATGTCAATTTGACTAGGCTATAGTACCCAGTTATTTACTAATCTAAGTGTGTGTTGCTGTTATGGTATTTTGTAGAGGTGGTTAACATCTATAACTAATTGACTAAGTAAAGGAGACCATCTTTGATAATGTGGGTGGGCCTCATTCAATTCATTGAAAGGGGAGGGGAGGAAAACTTTTCTCTACCCTCTTAAGTTGTGTGAATGAGAGCTGCAAATTAAACTGACAAAGTCAGATTAACAGGAGGGAAAAAAGAGTTTATTTGCCTGCATAATGGATATATAGCAAGAGAACTCAGTCATGAGTAACTTGAAGAAGTGGTTAGAATTTGGGGCTTATATACTATCTTAATAGGTTGGGTGGGGGGATGGGAAAGGCACTTATGGAAAAACAAATGACCTTTTGGAAAGATAAATGAATTTTTTAAAGAATAAACAGGAGATAAGCATGTTTGTGATAATATTAGTCTATATGGGTCTGAGTGATTTTCCCATCTCCCTCAGGGCCATAAAGAACCTCCCCTGTAGAATGGATCTGGGGTAGGTTTTTTTTTTTTTTTTCAATATATTTTATTGATTTTTTACAGAGAGGAAGGGAGAGGGATAGAGAGTTAGAAACATCAATGAGAGAGAAACATCGACCAGCTGCCTCCTGCACATCTCCTACTGGGGGTGTGCCCGCAACCAATGTACATGCCCTTGACCGGAATCGAACCCGGGACCTTTCATTCCGCAGGCCGATGCTCTATCCACTGAGTCAAACCGGTTTCGGCATGGGGTAGGTTTTATATTTTACTTGAGCCCCGGTGCACGAAATTCGTGCACGGTGGGGTGGGGGGTGGGGGTCATCAAGCAACAGATAATCTGAGCTTCTCCCACTTCTGAAAATGTGGCTTCATTTTTCACCGTGAGTCTCAGAGGATGAGCTATCCTACTGCTTAAGACCAACTCATCTCCTTTGCTCCTGATTCTGCTCCTCGCTGTTTCCCCAGAACCTTACTCTATCAGACATGCTCTCTCTATTCCAATTGCTTCCTCAATTCACTGTTTCTATTCTCTCAACAAATATTTATTGAGTGCCTACGATGTAGCATAAAATGCAACCCTGGGTCTCAGCCTATGAGTATGATCAAGTTCTTCACACACTAAAATGTAATAGAACATATAAACAGCAAACTTCTTGAACTTTTTTTTCTTTATACTTTTTTTTAATTCTTTTTTTTTTAATTTTGTTTTATCACTTAAAGTATTACAAAGAGTATTACATATGTCTCCTTTTCTTCCCCCCTCCTTGACCTTCCCCCCAGCTTTCCCTACACCCGCCCCCCCCCCCCCCCCCCGCCATGTCTTGTGTCCATTGGTTATGCTTATATGCATGCATACAAGTCCTTCGGTTGATCTCTTTATTTTATTTATTTTTAAATATATTCTATTGATTTTTTACAGACAGGAAGGGAGAGGGATAGAGAGTTAGAAACATCTATGAGAGAGAAACATCGATCAGCTGCCTCTTGCACACCCCCTACTGGGGATGTGCCCGCAACCAAGGTACATGCCCTTGACTGGAATCGAACCTGGGACCCTTCAGCCCACAGGCCGACACTCTATCCATTGAGCTAAACCAGTTAGGGTGCTTCAGTTGATCTCTTACCCTCCCCTTGCCCCTCAACCCTCCACGGCCTTCCCACTGTAGTTTGACAGTCTGTTCGATGTTGCTCTGCCTCTGTATCTATTTTTGTTCATCAGTTTATAATGGTCTTTATTATCCATAAATGAGTGAGATCATGTGGTATTTTTCTTTTTTCGATTGGCTTATTTCACTTAGCATAATGCTCTCCAGTTCCATCCATGCTGTTGCAAATGGTAAGAATTTCTTCTTCAAACTTCTTGATCTTTCACCCTTCTCTAGCTTCTACTCTTTCTCCTTCCCTTCCTCAATTCAGATCTGATCTTCTTCCTCTCTAAGCTTGTTCATTTCCCAGTTTTCTCAATCTCAGTTCATGTGATCACCATCCAAATTAGAAACATGGGACTTAACTAGACTTTGTGCTCTCCTTCTTATATATTCAGTCAGTAACTAGGCACTTGTCTTCTCTCCTTGAAATCTCCCAAATCTGTCCTCTTCTTGTTCATTCTTATCCAGTTATGGTCCTTCACAATATTTTGCCTAAACTAGACAGCATTCTAATGTTAAGTGATAAGCCTGCCTCCAGTCTTACTTTCTTTTTTAAAAAAATATATATTTTATTGATTTTTTTACAGAGAGGAAGGAGAGGGATAATTAGAAACATCGATGAGAGAGAAACATCGATCAGCTGCCTCCTGCACACCTCCTAATGGGGATGTGCCCGCAACCAAGGTACATGCCCTTGCCCAGAATCGAACCTGGGACCTTTCAGTCCGCAGGCCGACACTCTATCCACTGAGCCAAACCAGTTAGGGCAAGTCTTACTTCCTTTTAATCCATCCTCCACACTGCACCTAGAATTAGATACTTAAAAAGATGAATTCAATCATGCCACTCCCATGCTTAAATGCTTTTAGTGATTCCCATTGCCTACGGCCTAAGTCCAAGCTCTCTATTAGCATGACTCACAGACTTCCATGACCTGACCAGACTTATGCCCCCAAATCTCAATCATGCACTTGCCACTGTCATAAGTCTGCACGTTTCTTCAACCTGGCATGCTATTGGACTCATACACTTAAGGGCTTCTGCTTATGCTGTTCCTGCAGCTTGGAAAGCCCTGCCCATGTTTGTTCACCTGTCACCTCATATCCATCCTTCCAGACCCACTCAGGCAGCATTTTCTCCAAGCTTTCTCTGGACATCAGGCTGCTAAATAATCCAACTCTGTGCTCCCTTAGTACCTTCTGCATATTTTATCATATTATACTGAAATTATCTATTTATCTATCTGGTTTCCTTATAAGCTCTTGAAGGGCACAGACCATCTGAACTCATATAGCAATAGTGGTGAGTATATTTCATTTAATACAGACCTCATATAACTTTGTTTTGAGTATTTGGGTATTTACTTTTTATGTAACTGTTGTGTCTCCCTCATGGGGCTGGAAGCCCATTAAGGGTAAGGAAGTATATTTTATAACATTGTGTATCCTTATCACAGAGCGGATTATGTGCATAAGGATATTTATTTATTTATTTATTTATTTTTTTAAATCTTTATTGTTCAGATTATTACATTTGTTCCTCTTTTTTTCCCCCATAACTCCCCTCCTTCCAGCTCCCACCCCACCCTCCACCCTCACTCCCCACCCACTGAGTTCATCCATAGGTGCATGATTTTTGTCCAGTCACTTCCCGCATCTCCCACACCTCTTTTCCCCCAAGAATAGTCAGTCCATTCCCTTTCTATGTCCCTGATTCATTATAATCACCAGTTCATTCTGTACATCAGGTTATTTATTCACTTGATTCTTAGATTCATTTGTTGATAGATGCATATTTGTTGTTCATAATTTGTATCTTTACCTTTTTCTTCTTCTTCCTCTTCTTAAAGGATACCTTTCAGCATTTCATATAATACTGGTTTGGCGGTGATGAACTCCTTTAGTTTTTCCTTATCTGTGAAGCTCTTTATCTGACCTTCAATTCTGAATGATAGCTTTGCTGGATAAAGTAATCTTGGTTGTAGGTTCTTGGTATTCAGCACTTTGAATATTTCTTGCCATTCCCTTCTGGCCTGCAAAGTTTCAGAAATCAGCTGACAGTCGTATGGGTATTCCCTTGTAGGTAATTGAGCCTCTTTCTCTTGCTGCTTTTAAGATTTTCTCTTTGTCTTTTGCTCTTGGCATTTTAATGATGATGTGTCTTGGTGTGGTCCTCTTTGGATTCCTTTTGTTTGGGGTTCTCTGCGCTTCTTGGACCTGTAAGTCCATTTCTTTCTCCAGGTGGGGGAAGTTTTCTGCCATTATTTCTTGAAATAGGTTTTCAATATCTTGCTGTCTCTCATCTTCTGGTACTCCAATAATTCTGATATTAGACCGCTTAAAGCTGTCCCAGAGGCTCCTTACACTATCTTCACACTTTCGGATTCTTTTTTCATTTTGCTTTTCCAGTTGGGTGTTTTTTGTCGAATCTTTGGTTTGATTCTTGTGCTCCTCTGGTCTGCTATTGGGTATAATATTCTTTATTTCAGTCCGTGTATGCTTACTTTCTAATTTCTTTATCGTAGCATCGAGGGTCTCATTAGTTTTCGTGAGGCTCTGCACAAATTTATGGCAAGCCCTCAAAATTGCGATTCTTAGCTCCATATCCTCCATTTCTGTCATGTTTTTTTGTCTCCGCATCTTATATGCTTTCTTGGTGCACCCCCTTGTGGTCTCTGTGCGCAGTCTTGTTCTAGCCAAGCCTTAATTGTTGTAGTTAACACTAGAGGGGTTTGACCACCAGGCCGACTGGCTGTAGGAATCAGCTGTGGAAAACGTCTGTCTTCTGGGGAGGCGCTATTCCAGCCTTTGCCTGAGGCGGTCGGCAAATGGCCGTGCGTAGGACTTGGGCAGGGCGGGCTCAACAGGGCGGGGGGAGGGAGCCGCTATGACTGCTCTCGGTCCGTCCCCAGGGGCTCTGCCTCTCTGTCCCAGCAATCGCTGCAAACCTAGGAGGGGCCGTAGCCAGACAGTCCCGCTTCTCCCGTTTGAGTCTGGGTCCCTAGAGACTCGCCCGGATCTGTAGCCCAGAGTCTGAGACTCGCTCCTGATTGAAAACGACAATCGCGCCCTCAGCCGCCAGCCCGCTTTGCGCGCGCACCCTCACCACCGCACCGCCGTACCTTTAAGTTTTCCACACTGCGCCTCCGCTGAGCGTCGGAATGCTGTTGTTTTTGCTTCTAGTTGAAGAGACTCTCCTCAGCCAGCCTTCCCGTGGTTCTGGTTGATGTCCGCTCCGACTTTTAGTTGTATTTTTGAAGTGGTTGTTCGAGGCAGCAAACTCCGGTGTTTACCTATGCCGCCATCTTCGATTCTCCTCGGATATTTATTAATAGTTACTATTGTAAGCTGTATTAAAAGCCACTTAAGTGTATTCTCTACTAACTTTGGGTCAGCTCTATCATCCCTATGTAATAAAAGCGGCCTATTTCAGGCCCAATCTAATTCCAACAATATTTCGAAATTCTTATGCTGATAATTAATATAAAGAATTGAGAAAAGTGAGGAATCAGCTAATCATACACACATACAAATACACACACAAATTTTTGTTGTTGTTATTGTAAAAGTATCAGGCTAACAGGCAGAGATAGTAACAAAAATGGGCTCTCTTAAAAGGCACTTCCTCTGGTAAGAAATACCACATTTTATGGTGCATATGTCATCAGTCCTGTTCAACCACATTCCTGGTGTGGTCTCCTGAAGTCCCTTCCCCAGCTTAAAATATTTAATATGCCATGGTGTCATATTTTGGGGAGCATGTCCTGAACCTCATCACAGATGGTATTCCACAAAAAGAACTATTAGAACTAATAAATAAATTCAGCAAAGTAGCAGGATAAAAAAATCAAACCACCGAACCAGTTGGATTTCTACACACTAATAATAAACAGACTGAAAAAGAAATTATGAAATAATTCCATGTATAATAATATCACAAAGAATTAAATACTTAGGAATTAACTTAACCAGTGAAGTGAATTACTTGTACAATAAATATTGCTGAAAAAAATTTAAAGAAGATATAAATAAATGGAAATGTGTCTTATGTTCATGAATTGGAAGACTTAATATTGTTAAGATGTCAGTACTACCCAAAGTGATCTACAAATTCAATGCAATATATTTATTTCTTAAAATTGCTTTTAAGAGAGAGAGGAAGGGGGAGAGACAGAAAGAGACAGAGAGAGAGCGAGAGAGAGACATCAATTCATTATTCCACTTACTTATGCATTCATTGGTTGATTTTTTTAAAAAATTGAATGAGGACTTTATTTTTTTTAACATTACAAACTCTCCTTTTCTGATAAGGTAGATCTTACACTCAAAGACAATCTTCAACAATTAAAAAAAAATTAAAGGAGAAGTCCATTGTTCATGAACAAGATTTTACAGTAATACCAGTAATGGCAGGAAACCAATACATTTCACAACCTAGTGGTTCAAAGTAAGTATCTAGAGGAGATTATAAAATCTGAAAGATGATATGAACTGGACAATTATGAAAACTCGTAGTGCAGAACCGGGCTCTGACAGTACAGAATAAATGCTTGCTTTGCATTGTGCCTCAGAAGACATTTTCATTAGTTTCACCAAGTCATGGTGGCTTCCCCTCCTCCCAGTCTTTTGTACAAATCATTAAGGCAAGTCTACAAAGGACCAGTAAAGCACAGGGGTACAGCAGCTGACCAGAGGAAATCTATGTAACTTCCTGTAGTCTAATATCTAGTAGCCTATAATGCAGACACTGGTGTGGCAAACTCTGTGTTTTGTTTTATTTTGAGTTTTTTTTTTCAGCATCAACCTGCACCCAAAGCACAAGAGGTCATGTCAAGTCATCATTGGTTGATTCTTGTATGTGCTCTGACTGGGGATTGAACCTGCAACCTTGGCATATCGGGACAATGCTCTAACCAACTCAACTACCTGGCTAGGGCCTTCAGTGCAATCTATATCAAAATCCCAATGATGCTTTTTCTTACAGAAATAGAAAAACTCATCCTAAAATTCATACGGGATCATAAAGGATCCTAAATAACCAAAAGACTTCAAAAAGAACAAAGCTGGAGGACTTACACTTCCTGGTTTCATAACTTACTACAAAGCTACTGTAATCAAAACAGTGTGGTATAGGTATTAAGACAGTCACATAGACCAATGAAATAGAATTGAAAGTCCAGAAATAAACCCTTGCATATACGATCAAGTGGTTTTTGACAAGAGTGCCAACCATTCAATGGGGAAAGGATAATCTTTGCCACAAATGGTACTGGGGAGACTGGATATCCACATACAGAAGAATGACTTTGGATTCTTACCTAACAACATATACAAAAATTAACTCAAAATGGATCAAAGATGGAAATTTAAGATCTAAAACTGTAAACCTCTTAGAAGATAACATAGGGCAAAAGCTTCATGACATTGGGTGTAGCAATGATCGTGGATGCAACATGCAAGGCACAGAAAACAAAAGAACAATAGGCAAATTGGACTTCATAAAAATTAAAACATATTCTGCATCAAAAGACAGTATCAACAGAATAAAAAGGCAACCAAAAATGGGAGAAAATATTTGCAAATTACATCTCTGATAGGGGATTAATATCCAGGATATATTTAGAACTCCTAAAACTCAACCACAAAAAAACACACACCTGATTCAAAAATGGGCAAAGGACTTGAATAGACATTTCTCCCACGAAGATATACAAATATACTAATAAGCACATGAAAAGATGCTCAGCATCACTAATCTTCAGCAAAAAGCAATTCAAAGCTACAATGAGATACCACCTCACACCCATTAGAATGGTTAATATAAAAAAGACAGAAAGAAACAAATGTTGGAGAGGATGTAGAGAAATTGGAACCCTGCGTACTGTTAGTGGGAATGTAAAATGGTATAGCTCCTGTGGAAAACGGCATGGTAGTTCCTCAAAAAATTAAAAATACAATTACCATATCATTAAGCAATTCTTCTTCTGGGTATATATGCAAAAGAATAGGAAAAAGGGACTCTTAAAGAGGTATTTGTGGGGCTCCAGTGGCGCAATCGGTTAGCGCGCGGTACTTATAAGAGGTATTTGTACACTTATGTTCATAGTAGCATTATTCACAGTTGCAAAAATGTGAAAGCAATGGATGAATGGAGAAGCAAAATGTGATATAATGGAATATTATTTAGCCATAAAAAGGAAGAAAATTCTGACATATGCTACAATGTGAATAAACCTTGAGGATACGCTAAATAAAATAAAGCCAATCACAAAATGACAAATACTGTGCCATTCCATTTTTATGAGATACTTAGAGTAGTTAAAATCATAGAGACATCTAGTAGAAGGGTGGTTGCTGGGGGGAGGGAGAATGGGGGTTATTGTTTAACGGGTATAGAGTTTCAATTTTAAAATGTGAAAATAGTTATGGAGAGGGCTGGTGGTTATGGTTGCACAACCTTCTAAATGTACTTAAAACCACTGAATTGTACATTTAAAATGGTGAAGATAATACATTTTATGTGTTTTACCACAATAAGAGAAAATTGGGAAAAAAATTCATGGGTGATTTTCATGCCCTCCAACTATTGACACTGTTAGATTTAGGTCTCCTTATCATTCAGAAACACAAGGTTGTACATGAATAACTTAAATAAGAGCAGAATGTTTTTTTAAAGCAGAAATTGATGTGCTCCTTAAGATGCACTGACATAGTGTCAGTAGAATGAAGAGGAGGAAAATATTACTTCCTGTTTGAGAAATCAGGGAGAAGCTCTTGGAGGAGTAAAGTGGAATGAATCTGGAATTTGGACTCAAGGGACCTGCTTTCCTCTCTCACCTCCACCACTTACTATGACACATATGACACTAAATAAGCCTCATAACTGCTAAGGCCCATTTTTCATATGTAAATGAGAAAGACTCACTTCTATGTCACTGGATTATTGTGAAGATTTTAAGCAATGAAGAGAGATAAAATGTGGAGGCACATAGAGTGATGCTACCTAGATCCAGAGCTGGCAATCAATACATGACAATTATGTCTGAACCTAAGCTGGCATTTGAAGGATGACTTGAAGGATGGGTAGGATTTAAACATTGGGAGATAAGGGGGGAAGGGAATTCTGGGCAGAAGAGAGAAGAGCTTTTAAGGACCGCATGGTTTTATAGTTATTTATATGCATGTACCATACATAGTGTTTTGGAAGCTTTAAAGCCAATACAAGTATAGATCTTGAATTCATGAAGCTAACTTCAGTAATTCATTTGTGAAACTAATACAGACACTTTTGCTTTTAGTAATGTTGCTTGTATTCCTAATGTACTTCATGTGTTTTAATAGCTGTTTTCTACTTTAATATATTTGTATTATAAAGGTAATTGATGATCATAAAAGTTCAGAGAAAAATATTTTATAAAATAAAAATCACCTCTCCCAGTTTCTTTCTCACTTCTATCATCAGAAGTAAAGGTGATTAATATTGGGATATGGCTTGCAATCACTTTTGATGCATGTACAAATGCATATACTAGAGGCCCGGAGCACGAATTCATGCATAGGTGGTGTCCAGCCGGCCTGCCCCAGTGGTGGGGAGGGGCTGTGGGAAGTTGTTCCAGTCTTTCCATCGTCATTTGGCTTTTACATATATAGATATGCATTCATACGTATATGTAAATAGGTATATTCCATACACACACACACACACATACACACACACACACACACACACACACACATATATACTTACTCCTTTTTACCCCTCAGATGAAATAATATTTTAACCTCTGTTTTGGAAATTGCTTTTCAACCACTAATTAGGGTGTTAATATCCTCCTATGACAGTATGCATAAAGCAACCTCATTCATTTTTTTTAACTGAATTTATTGGGGTGACATTGGTTCATAAAACCATACAGGTTTCAAGTGTACAACTCACAGCCTCATTCTTTATGATAGCAGTATAGAATTCCATTTTATGGATGCTCCACCATTTATTTAACCAGTTCCCTGTTGATGGGCATTTGGGTTGTTTCCAATACAAATAGTGCTGGAATGTATGCCCTGTGTGAATGTATCTTAGGGGAAATTCCCAGAAATGGAACAAAAAAAAGTTTTACATTTCAATAGATAATGCTAAATTGGTGTCTTAATGGAACAAATAATTTATACTCCCCAAATAGAGTATGAGAGTTTTTCTTTCCCTACATGGTCATCAAACCTGGATATTATAAAATAAATTTATTTACAATCAAATATAGATAAGTAGTGGTTGATTCTATTTAAATTAAAATTACTAATATAGTTATTATAAAATTTATAAATAAGTAATCATAGTTCAGCATCTTTCTGTATGCTTTTGTAGATGCATAAACTTTTGCATCTATACTTTTAGATATTTTTATATTTTATGTTAGATATCTATACTTTACATACTTTTAGGTGCGTTAGCTTTTCATATTTTTACTCATATTAAATTATTCCTTTATTTTGCAAGGTTTTTTTTCAGTTTGACTTTTTTTTCTTTGGCTATGTGGTAATTTTCCCTATGTATGAATTTTTAAATGTTATGTAGTTAAGTTTGTTACTCTTTTAAGTCTTTTGAGTTCCCTCACTCGAGGATTAAAAAATTATTTATATACATTTTTAATTCTATCCTTTAATTACAACATTCTTTAAAAATAATATTCACTTTTGATATTACTTACATCCATTATCATAAATGTTAATAGGAATATGTTTATGTTTGGTAGATTTCAGTTCTCCAAATCAAGAATTTGGGCAAAAAAATAATGATTTAGTATATGAAATTCACTCTAATACAGCGGGCAATTGTCCTGATTTGAAAAAATGATGGAAGGTAAAATTTTAAAAAATGAATTTTTTCCCCGAAATAGTCTTAGAGCCCTCTATTCTCTTCCACAAAATCTTATTTTGTAGATTATTAGTTTAAGTATAGATTATATTATTTCCATTAAAGTAGCATTTTAGTTGTCAATAAATTGAGTACTAACATCCTTCCCTCCCTAATTTCAGCAAACCTGAGGATATGTTTCTTAATTCAATCCTACAAAGAAATTTAAATTATATTAATATACTAAACCTTGCCTGTTAGGAAGATAGCATGCAATATGTTCTATTCTCTGTTAGTACTATCTTTTCTAACCATTGCCACAAATGCAGTATGGTACATTCATTACCTCTATTTCATCTGTTTTGCTTTGTATTTCCATTTCTGGAACACTAAAGCACTGCTATATTAACAGTATATCTAGATAAACTATTAATGGTTATATCGTTTGACACATCAAAATGAATAACTTACTTGCTGATCTGAGCTGTGAAAATTCATTCTATTTTTTTTTAAAATTTGTGTAAAGAATTCAAATTAAAAAAATATTAAAAAGTTTTAAAAGTTAACTGTAAGAAAAATATTAAATTCTTTTAGATTCCTGGGTATTTTATACCCAAGGTTCTTAGAAATAGCAATCCAGCATGTTGATGCTGTGGCATGCTTGTCTTCACTAATGATTTGAATATTAGAACAGCGGTTCTTCTAGTTCTGTCCTTTCCCACCACTCCAAGCAGTTGGCTGTCTCAAAAAACTTGTTTCTGAAGTTGCCACTGGTTTAATACTCTTTCCACTCTCCAAATCTCCATTTAATTCTAATCGATAATTTAACTTCATTTCCTCAAAGGTGCTTTCTCTTACCTCCAGATTAGATCAGACCCCCTGCCATACCTGGTTAGATTCACATTCCTTTTTTTCCCCTTTTATTTCTTACTGTTTGTAATGATATTTGTAAGGTTATTTGGGTTGCCTGCCTCGCACATTTAGTGAAAGACTGTTTCTGCATTTCTTATTATTTTATTATCAGAGCCTGGCAATTCATTCATACTAAGTATTTGTTGAATGAATGAATTAATTCATGTCCAAGCTCAAATCCCACCCTCTTTACAAAAAACATTTCTAACTTCTCCAGCCATTGTGATAAATCCCTCTCTTGAATTTGAGGCGTTTGCTGATGGTACCATTCATTTATCCTATGGAATCATAGATTCATAGAATTTAATAGGAGTTTAGAGGTAGCAAGTTTTATATTGTAAATGATGCAATTAATTGAAATACAATTCTTGGTTTTAGTTTTGTAAATATCATCATTAGTGATTGGAAGTTGCCTCCTGAACCATCATCCTTGGACTATTCATAGTTTCAGTTTTTCTGATATTTAGCAAGTATCTACTTTCTTGTGATTTTCAAGACTAATTTGGTTCCTTAGCATAAAAAAGAATAAGCCCATTTGTTCTTCTAATGATGGTCCCTCAGATAGTCAAAGGCTGCTCTCCTGCTCAATCAAAACACAGCCCTCCTTTAATTATTGCTTTTATATTGTGGTTTCCAACTTCTTTCATCATTCTGGTTTACTCTCCTGTGATATCAGTTTAGTTTGTCAAGGTCCTTCTTAAAATAAAATTACCTTTGTTATCAGTAATTTTATTTTTTCTAAGTATGCTATTCAAATGTCATAAGATAGTAATAAAAGACTTAAAATTTCTAAAATTCAGAGGTTACTTTTTCTAAGAATAAATTTGTGATGGTTCTTTAAGTCTTTAAATTCAGAAATTTGAAAATATAATTTTGATTAAGTAATAGATACCGTTTTCTCGCAGCTGTTAACGGTTGTTGGAGGATTGCATAGATCACATAACCAATTCTATAACTTACTGTTTAAAATGATCTCACTTGCTCTGACCACTTGTTAGGTGAACTTCAAAGGGATTTAAACAAATAAGTAACAAAATACTGTTCTTGTTTTGATCCGAAAGGTTTACTCTTATAGCTATTACCTGCTAAGAAACCAAACCCAATGTTTAATAATAATAATCAGCTCTTTCCTGGGCTCAGCAAAAAAATGTTTTGATGTGGTTGGTACCAGCCTCTGATGAGGGTATCAGCCTTCATTTAAAAAACAACCATTAGTTTGAGTTGTCATTACCAACATTACCAAATTGCTAATAATAACATTCATTACAAAGCAAGAATTGTCCTTTTCAGTCCTTTATATATAATTTATCCTCCGTTTCAAAAATATTGTAATATATTGTAAAGTTGCTGTCAACACGTCTCAAAAGAAGGCAACAAATGCTGCAAGAAGAAAAAGCAGCCAATAAAATAATATAGAAATAAATTAGAAGGGGGAGGGGGGACTTGAGCCTCTCCACTTCTGAAATGGTTTTACTATCTGGCACATAGTTATGATCATTAAATATTTGTTAAATGAATGAAAACATTCAAGCATAGGGATAATTCCATAGCAGGGATGACATGTTATAAGCAAAATAATTGGCTTAACCAGAATATCTGACAATTTATTTTCAATTTCAATTTTTACTATATTTTCAATTTCAATATTTTTGAGAACTCAGTATGAGTTAAACTGTAATCACTAAAAACACTCAAATATTTTTCTAACATGATGTAATTCAATCTCCTATAATCCAAATTTATATTATAAATTCCTTCCTCTTTCTTTCCCTCCTTCTCTCTCTCCCTCCCTTACTTCCTTTCCTCCTTTCTAATGAAAAATTCACTTGGGCTATTTAGGTAACTATTTTAAAGTAGCCTATAAATGAGCTATTGGCCCTGGGTAGAGCCAACCATGTGTTCAAGCAACAAAATGAACAAAAGAAACTTTGGAATGCACCTGGATGTTAAGAAAATAACAGGTGGTTTAAAAAAAAAAAAAGGCTAAGGAACTCAAATTTCTCTTCAGGAATTTTGTTGCTACCTTTCCTACAAAATTATCCAGATTACTTCTTGACCTCTACTTTGAGAGCAGAGGAAGTCTTGCTGTGTGATGTGTTACTCAGTAGCTAGCTCTGAAGTCTCCAGGTACTTTCTTACCTGAACGATATATTCGAAATACTGTAATTGCTTGCACATTTGAACCTATTCCATCCCTGGATTACAAAATATATATTCTCTACATAAACTTTAAAGAGAAAAGGCATTCGAGGTACATTTTAATATGTATATACTAGTAAATGTATATATTTTTATTTATAGAAAATATATAGGCATATCCTGTAAGCAATAATTGTAGTTTTAAAAAATTATAATATTTGCCGTTTTCATACTTTCAAAAATATATACTAATTTCAAACTACTTTTGGAGAATCTGTCATAAACCAAATAAATACTTAAGACAATCCAGGAAACTTTAAAAAATTCTCTTCAAAAAGAAATTAGGAGTTTATGCTCAGGGGCCAGTTGGCCACCAACGAAAGCCCAGAAAGTTGTTAAGCCTATTCTGTTTTATTTATCATAAGGACAGGATTTATATCAGTCGAGATGACCACTATAAGTTCCAAACTCATTTTAGATTAAGTGCAAAAATTCTAAACTAAAGTTGTTTTGAACTGAGATAAATCTATAATAAATTTGAAAATGTCCATTGAATTATTATTTTACAAGCAATTAGAGTTTATTATTTGATGTGCACTCTGTTAGGCACTAGAATGCACAAAAAGGAATACAATATAAAACTTTTGCCCTTCGGGAGCTGGCATTTTAGTGAGAGGTGTCCGGTTTTTTCTCCTTTGCAGGTATTAAATATAGAGTTTTTATATACAGTTATAGAAGTAGCATGTCACAGAACCCAAAGAAAAGAAGCATTAACTGAAGGTTTCAGAAGTGGGTTTGTGTTGTATATACTAGGGATTGGCTGTTGAATTAAAGTAGCGTTTTCAGAAGTGTCTATTTAAATCCATATTGTTGACACTACAGTGAAAGCAGTGAAACTTGTCAGCAGATGATTAAGTTTTATGGTTGATGTGCACACTTTTGTAGCTTGGGACCAATATCAAGTTTCTGGGCAAATCATCCTTCCTCTCTCCCCACCCTCCATTTATCATTAAACCAGCTCCCCAGCCTGTTGGCGTTGTGTTCTCAGTATAAAGGTATTTCACAATAATTCCATTTTTCATTTTTCACTTATCAATCTGAGAAGAGTAGTTACTTCCATTTTTCTTTTTTCTTTTTCCCCCCTCCCAGGGCAAGAAGCGTTTGGATTGCTGGTTTATTTATATATTCCATAAGGGAAAGTCTGCACTCCACTGGCTACTTTTGCAATTCCCAAGACCACCAGTTAGTGGTATTATTTCTGGATGAGTGAAACGCCCTTAACAAGCAGCTGGGGGAGGAGTGCACAGCCCCAGGTCACTGGCTTTCCACCGACTAGTCTTTTAGGAAAGTGACACGGGTCCCACGGAAATTAACAACCCTTTAACTCGGACAGGCTTGACATCTTCAGGCCGAAGTGGAGATGAAAAATTGGATTCGTATGGGTTGGGTTACTGTTTGAGGAGGGCAGGTGGGAGTTAGTGAATGGATAGACTATCAAATGGGGCTTTATTAAACGAGTCATTAAAATGCACGAGAAAATAAACCTCTGCTGACTCCAGAGGATTAAAAAAAAAAAGCTTCAAAAATCCAACTTCAAACAAAATTTAGGAAACGTAGGAGACCTATCAATGCAGTCTGGGTGCTTGCAAGACCACCCCCTGTCACCTCAGGCCAGAACCTGGGCAAAGGTGTGAACTGAACAGTTTGCAAAACAGCTTTCAACACGACGTTTCAACGCGAACTCTCTTTGCGCGCGATCTGGGAACTTCGGGGTGGCCAGCACGTCCCGCAGGCTAGCGTTCGCCCGGGTGGCTAACCTTTCCGCCTTTCCCACCCCGCCACGCCCCCTTCGCCGCCGCCTCCATCCAGGAGGCGTTTGTTTATGTGACGTCATCCGTAGTAAGCAGTCCCCGCCCCTGGGTGCCTCCGGCCGCCGCGTTTCCCGCGCCGCGGCGCTTCTCCCCTTAAAAGGACAATAGAGGCGCCGGGAGCGCGCGCGGCCGCCGGGCCTCCTCGCCTCACCGCCCTCGACGCGCGCGCGCCCGTATGCAAATGAGCTCGATTCAGGAGAATTTTGTCCCGGGAGCCGCGCGTGCGCAGAGGGAAAGCGGAATCTACACCTTCCCGGCCAGCGGTAGCAACTGCAGAACTGCAGGAGACAATCTTTCTAGACAAGGCAGTTGAGGAGGAGGGAGCGAGTGGCGGGGGGGCTGGCCTGACGTGCACTCCGCGCCTCGGGAACGTTACTGCGCGTGGAACGGCTGTTTTGGGAAGGTGAGTGACTCTAACCATTACTCCGGTGCAAAACTCTCCCTAGGCTTTGATTTCAGAGTGGCTTCTTTTTTTTCCTCTCTCATTTCATCGCCCCCACCTCCCCCAGCCCTTCCACACACACACAAACGCACAGGAAGTTTTGTCTTGGAGATGGCATTGCGGGGAGCGCTGTTTTCGTGATTCCCCAGACCCCCGATCCTTTTGTATCCGCGCGTTTAGTGTGTCCCTTTTCACTGGGGAGGGGACCGGAGGCAAACCGAAAGTCTCGGGGTGGGGGAAGTGAGCGGAGCCTGGGAACGAGCGCGGAGTCGCTGGAGTTGGGGCATCCGCGGTAAAGGTGACAATGACTTTTTGTCAGCCGCCGCGTTCTCGGGCGCCGAGGAGCCCCGTGGCTGGAAGGCCCGAGAGGAAAACAACTCGCTGGCAATTGCGGAGGGGCCCCCGGGCCGGTGCGCGGTGGTGTGGGCGCGCGCCCGGGAGTGGTCGGGCTCCGCGGCTGCACCTCGTGGCTCAGTTCGTGGCAGCAGCCCCTAGCGCGTGGGGCGAGAAAGGTGGACCCTAAACGCCCTTCGCGGAGAAACTTAAGTTGCCGTGTGCACTCGCGAGCTGGCGGGCAGGAGGGGGGTTTAAAGCGGCCTCTGGGTAGGTGCCGGGGTGGCCAAGTGCACGCGGCGGGGCGTTGTTGGCCCAACTCCGGAGGGAGACGGATGCGACAATGAGAGCAGCACGCGGCCGCCCGCCCGCAGCCCGGGCTCCCCCCGCCTCGCCGCCTCCGGACCGCGCCCCAGCGGCGCTGCCGCCCGCGGTGCCTGGGGAGCCCCGAGTGGAGTTGGCCATGTAGTCACCTGTAGCGTCGCGGTGGGCGCCGCGGCCAGGGCTCTCCAGGGCCAGTGTGTGCACAGGCTTAAGATGGCCAGTCCGAGACCCTGGACCTCGGGATGGAGGCAGCCGCGTTGCCCGCGCCCACGCGGCGCGAGAACTCCGCGCGGCACTGCTTTTTTGTGCCGAACATGACAGACCACGTGCTCGGAGCTGCGACCTGGTTTTCGTCGGAGTGTCCGGCTCCAGGGCAGCAGGGAGATGCGGGCGCTGTCGCGTCCGGCCGCCCGGCAGGACCATGTGATTTGCTGATGATGGCGTCCTGCCAGTTTAAAAAGCAGAGTGAAAGTCGCCAACTCGCGGCCGGTGCGGGGCGGGTCACCCGGGCGTTTCTCATCCAGGACGGGGCGAAACTTGGGGTGACACGGGCCTGCAGCCGAGGGGGGAGGTCGGGAGGACGGGGCTCCGGACGCGCGGGGTCCCGAGCCTTCCCGGGGTGATCGCCGAGGGTGTCGCCCCAGGGACACCATCCGACATCCCGAGGCTGCACGTAGGCAGCGCCGGGCTGGACAGAAAACAAAGAGCTGCATGTGTCCCTGCGTACCCCGCCGACTATCACAATGGATGCGGGCGGAGGGCCGGTCGGTCCGGGACACTTGAAGTTCAGGGCGACATTCGGGAGGGGCTTTAGTCTCCCTGCGCCTCCCAGGTTAAACGTTGCCGCTCCGCTTCCTCTGGGTGCCCTTAAGGCCAAATCGTGTAGATGGAAAGATCTACATGACTGCGAGAGGATCAATAGCGCCTAGCAAAGTCGTCATATTGCGTAACAAATGACGGGAGAGGGCACCAGTCAAGCATATGAACAGATTTCATCCCAATATAAACACCCAGAACACA
>NW_005871078.1:7074680-7093553 GCF_000147115.1 Myotis lucifugus
CACGGCCACAAAAAAAAAAAAAAGGGGCGCAGGTTGGGGACACACGAGGGCCGTGGGGGGGGGCGGGGACCCGATTGCCATGGGAGGCAATTTGCTGCTTTCTGGGAAACCGGCGAGTGCGGCCAGCACCCCCATTCCCAGCAGCTGAGCCTCGGCCCGCACGTTCAGGGGACCCAGCCCCGACGACACGCAAAAAAGCCACCGTGGGGAAGTTTCGGGGCTCCGGGTGCGCGCTGCTGTTTTCTTTTGTGTGTGCGGGTGGGAGGGGGAGCGGGAGGGCGAGGTTTGTTTGGGTTGGGATGGCGGTGGTGGTTTCTTTGGGTGGTAGAGCGCTGCAGAGTTTGCCCTGGTAACTGTGACCCTAGGTTTCTTTGTTTTTATTTTCTTCCTCTAACGTCCGATTGCTAAGCTAAGAATTACTGCTTAGCCAAGCATGGTCCCCGTGGGGAGACAGTTTTACCTCCGCGATCCTATTCCCCCAACTCCTCATCTTGTCCTAAAGAAGGTTAATAACACTTTTCTCCCCTTTTTCTTTGAATAGTTAAAAAAAAAAAAAAAAAGGATTTGACCTTGTCAGTAAGCACCTGTTTTTGAGCTGGAGTTCGCCAGACTTGAAAAGCCTTTTAATAATTTATGTTGCAAAACCGAACACGTTTATTAATTGCTCAGTCTAAATAATTAAAGTATGGGAGTTCGTTTCTGGTGGAGTTGGAGAAAGCCTGGTGGCATCTGAAGTATTTATATAATGATTTGGGGAAGGGGGGATAATTCTTGGCCCTAAAGGTATGCTTGGCTCTACGTCTGGCGATTGTTCGCTGTGTTATCTTGGGATGACCTTGAAGAAGCCTGCGCACAGGGAGTTGGGCCTCGGAGATTTGGTGTGGGGGCTGGGGAGGAAGCTGCTGGGAATGACTGTGGCTAGCCGTGCTGTCCCTGCTGGCCTCTTCCCCGTTCCTGGGAATTGTGGTTGACCTTCTGGTTACCCCTCTTAGATTTTCTTTTCAAGCAAACTTTTTTCTTTCCCTTTTTTTTTGGTATGTGACCCCAGGCATAGCTCAAAAATTATGCTGGTTTGACACATGGATGCTTCTTTGGTATTTGGGGTTTGCCTGCAGTCTAGACATCCAATAAGCAGCCACCCTATCTGTTGCTTCTTTGCTGATTACGCCTGCATTCAGATGGCGTGCAAGGGTTAGAATCCAAAAGTAATCATCACCGGAAAAGAATATCCTCAGAGGCCACGCCCCCACACCTGAACAAATTGAAATCCAGTTTCTGCTTTTCATTGTTTTGTTATTAAACAATCACATTTCTCCCAAGTTTTGGTTCACCAAATTGCAGATACCCAAAGGCAAACAGTATCAGTAACAGTAAACTTCTGAAGTGAATACAAAGAGCATGTCAAGAAAATGAAAAGCTTTGGATTTAATAACTTGATGGCTTCCTTTGGGCAGTTATTTCTGGGGTCATGTGCTTAAAATGCACGTGAAGTACTTTGCAAATACACTGAGATTCTTTGTTTGTTTTTTCTTAATTAGTATTTTATAGTCAAGTTCCGGCGAGGATTTCAATATCCTGGGACATTTCAAATACAATATATAGACGTTAATAAAACTATTAAATTGCAGATATTTTCAATATCAGGGATATGTGCAACAGAGATTTGGTTTATCAAGGAGAATGAGCTGAGTGGGAAAGACACACAGCCAAGGTCTCTGCTGCCTTCCCTTTTTTCGTTACTTTTGCAGGAGGTTGGAAATAAAAAGTTTAGTTGGTGGTTTATTCTAGAACCTCAGGCTGCTGTTGCTCAGTATTCTCAATTCTGTAGGTTTGGACCCTGGATAGTCACTTTTTCCCCAAAGTGGGAGTCAGGCCCTGGGAAAACCTGGCTCATGGGGCTCAAACTCAGGAAGATTTATGTCAGGAAAGCCATTTGAGAATGATTTTCTATGTAAAATAAATTTTTCACTGCGGAAAGCTTACTCTTATTTGAAATATAAACCAACTTTCTAAACTGTTATGAGGACATTAATTTACCATGCCAGGCACACGGTAGGTTGCTTTAAAAATAGGGCATTTCCTTTTTTCCTTAAGAGAAGCTAGGAATATAATTGGTTGAGAAGGAAGGGAGCACATTTGTGGAGGCACTAGGTTAGTTGTTCAGAAGTCTCGGGGGTTAAAATGCCTAAATTCCAAAGCCCCTGGTCTTCCTAAATAAGTCCCATTGTGGTCTAGTTATCTCATCTGCAAAGTTAGCAATGATGGGGTTCACAGGGTTGTAAATCATTAAGCAAGGAAGGTGCTTGGTAAATATTGGCTGTTATTCTCACAACTTTGGGAAGTAGACATTTTACAGAAGACAAAAACTGAGGAAATATTCAGTAAATGATGAGTGGAAACAATGAGTCCCCCGCCCCCCCACCTTCAGGAACTGGTTCTGGGAAGACACTACCTTCACTTCAGCTCCTGGTTCCCTATGCAGTTCTGATTCAACCATTTTACATCAAAAAGTCCTGTGGAAATCTAGAAAATGCCATTTTACTTCTTCCTGCTTTCTCTTGTTCACAAGAGTGTCCGGGAATTCCCACACTTAGTTTTGACTCGGGGTTATAAATTGAAAATATTTTCTTTGATTCTCCAGTTTCTCCTCTAATTGAATCAGCAACTAAGGTTTTCTGTATTATGGAAATAATCTGGAAATGCACCTCGTTCAAAAGAAGGGAGTTTGTTTTCAAGGGAGGGAGATTTCCTTTTTGCACTAAAAATACAGAAGTCACAGGCACATGTACTGTTACATATTCAAGACCAAAGTTTCCATTGAACTAAAACAACTGATTGCTAGCTTGTATTTAGTTCTTTCCATCTATTATAAGTTTGATTTGGCTTAATGTTATTTTAATTTGGTTGATGCTAATGTATGCTGAGTTTAAATAGCTCTCATTTTGAGATTCATTTCTCCCACATTATTCTCCTAGCCTCCTCTTCCTCCCCATATGCTTACTTGAAATAAGCAAGAAATATTTTTTCTACCAATTGTTAGGAAAGCATTGAATTGTTTACTGCTAATCTTCTGTAATTAAAGTAATTGATTTGGTTTACATTTCCTGGAAGTCTGTAAGCCTCAAAACAATTTTTTCTTACAATGTTTTCTTAACGTTTTTTTAAACGTTAAAAAAATTATTCCATTCAAAACATAAGTTTTTAGTCCTGCTGCCGCGGCTCAGTGCTTGAGCATCGACCTATGAACCAGGAGGTCACAGTTTGATTCCCGATCAGGGCACATGCCTGGGTTGTGGGCTTGATCCCAGTAGGGGGCGTGAAAGAGGCAGCCGATCAATGACTCATCATTGATGTCTTTATCTCTCTCTCCCCCTCCCTCTTCCTTACTCTCTAAAATAAATAAAAGTATATTTTTTTAAAAAGACATCAGTTTTTAAATATACATGTTTTTAAATTTTAATTAAATTTATTGGGTTGACATTGGTTCTTAAAATCATACAGGTTTCAGGTGTACAACTGAAAAGAACATCGCCCTTAATACACATCTTTATTGTAGACACATTTTCTTATTCATGCCTTTAAATTGTTCAGATCCATTTTGGCTCCACCACTCGAAGGGCAGTTAGTAAGTTTCACCTGTTTCTGTGTGCTGTGTATAGTCAGCACCTGGTTGTAATATAAGACTTAGTTCCTGCCCTACAACAGTTTACCACTGAGTAGAGGAGATAATAGAGTAAATAAATATGTGAAATCCTGCGTGTTAGGTATTCTAATAAGGAATGGAAAGGTTTTGTAAAAAGAAATAATTCTTAAAGACCCCCCCAAATAAATAAATAAAGAATTTCCCAGGTTAAGGGGATGGAGGAGAAACCATCTCAAACAGAAAGAACAGCCTGAGATGTGTGGCTAGTTAGTAAAGTTGGTTTGACACTCCTGGAATATCAGAATTCCAAATTGGGAGCAGCTGGAAGGCAGGACCAGATCCTGCAAAGCTTTGAATTTCTTGCCAAGGATTTTAGATATTATCTTGAAGCCAGTGTTAGTACCTTGGAAGAGATGATTAATATTTGAACTTGAGTAAGATACCACCTGTTTGAAGAATGCAGGGAAATTAGTTATGAGGTTCTGACAGGAGTTCAAGCACCATGATGAGGGACAAACAGGCAGGGGTGGGAGGGACATGAAACTAGAGAAGTGAAGAAGCAGAATCTGTAAGGACTTCACCCATAGTGGATATGGTGGGGGCCATGACCAGGATGCTAAGGGAGAGTCCAGTTGTAATATAAGAGTTCATAGTTTTTGTGTGACAGCATGGATGCTAGGTGAATACAGGAAGAGCACGCCTGGAAGACAAGATTAGGTAATCAATTTAGGGCATTTAAAGGTTAGGATAGCCGAAACCGGTTTGGCTCAGTGGATAGAGCGTCGGCCTGCGGACTGAAAGGTCCCAGGTTCGATTCCGGTCAAGGGCATGTACCTGGGTTGCGGGCACATCCCCGGTGGGGGATGTGCAGGAGGCGGCTGATCGATGTTTCTCTCTCATCGATGTTTCTGACTCTCTATCTCTCTCCTTTCCTCTCTGTAAAAAAAATCAATAAAATATATTTAAAAAAAAAAAAATAAAGGTTAGGATCTCCAGTCCTTGTGTTGGCGCTTTGTTACAAATATTATTCAAAAGAGTAGGGATTTATCCTTATTTTATAAAGAGAAATGGAATGGTCAGAGAGCTTAAGGAACTTTCTTGAGGTTAGACCAGATGTGTGCTACCATACCCCCTTTCTTAACATTTTTGTCAGTCTTAATGGGAGCACAGCTTCATAGGAAGGAGTGTGGTCCAGTTTCATGATCTTAACTCTCCCTGAAAAGGCTGAGTTCCTCTTTTCCCATAGACCTTGGCTTAAAAGAAAACCTTCAGAAATCATGTTCTACCTTCAGTTTAATTTGTTGTGCATGTCCTGGGACAGATAGAGTTTATATTTCTATAATGTGCAAGTCTCCAATTTAAGAAAATAAGTCGTATACATAGACTGATATTTTCATACTCTTGCTTCACAGCATCCCTGGAAAGTAGAAGTGAGATTTCACCCTAGTATTACAAAAGGGACAAATAAAATTAGAAGTGACTTTCTATTCAGTTGTAAAGATAAAAGCAGAAATAGACTCCAAATTCACTAATTACAGTGCTCTTTTCAACAGATTCACAATACTGTAGTTACATTTCCTAAGTGATCCCTTAAAAGCAAATAAATACTGCCCTGGTCAGGTGGCTCAGTTGGTTGGAGCATCTTCCCATACACCAAAAGGTTTTGGGTTCAATTCCAGTCAGGGCACATACCTAGGTTGTGGGTTCAGTCCCCAGTTGGGACATATATGGGAGGCAACCAATCCATGTTTCTCTCAATAAAAACATCCTCTGGTGAAGAATTAAAAAAAAAAAAAAGTATCCTTGCTGGTTTGGTCCAGTGGAGCATTGGCCTGTGGACTGAAGGGTCTTGGGCTCGAATTCGGTCAAGGGCACATGCCTGGGTTGGGGGGCATGCAGGAGGCAGCCGATCAATGATTCTCATCATTGATGTTTCCATCTCTCCTTTCCCTTCAATAAAAAAAAAAACATATATATTTTAAAGAGCAAATAAATACCACCTCTTCGACCATTACAATTTTCTTATCCACTGGAATTGCTCTTAATCTAGAACTGGGAGGCCCAGTATTTCTTTGCACTACCAAAATGGAAGGACGTAGTATTTTTTATATATATGCTATCTAAAACTCACAGACTTGGATTTGTGATTTAAAAAATAAAAATTTTAGAGAGGGAAGGAGATAGAGAGAGAGAGGGGAACATTGATGTGAGAGAGAAACATTGATGTGAGAAACATCCATTGATTGTCTCCCACATGCGCCCAGACCCAGTGATCAAACCACCACCTTTTGGTGTATGAGACCACACTCCAACCAACTGAGCCACACCGGCCAGGGTGGATTTGTAATTTAAAAAAAAAAAAAAATTATATCTAGCCCTTGCCAGTGTGGCTCAGTTGGTTGGGCACTGTGGTTCCGTGCACTGAGTGGTTACTGATTTGATTCCTAGTCAGGGCTCCGTCCCATTGTGGGGTGGGCAGGATGCAGCCCATCCATATTTCTCTCTTCTTCCTTCCTCTCTCTAACCCCCCCCCCCAAAAAAAAAACACACCAAAACAAAACAATAAATTGTTCTTTAAAAAGGAAAGTTTTGAAACCTATGCTGTTTCAGCTGAAGACTTATTTCTGAGTTTGACCCTCTTTCCTGTAGGATGAGTTCTGGGCTCTTCTGCAAAGTGTGGGTTCCATAGGCAGCCACAGTTATGCATACTTTACCACATAATTTTTCAAGGACTGGGTACATGTTTGGAGAGGCTGTTGGTAACAAGTGGGGTTCACCACCCTGTCTAACTTTGCCTCCAGGGAAACTTAAATTTGTCCCTGAAAAGAGAATAAATAAATTGAGAACCACTGATGCTGGGATGTGGGTTGGTATCTAGGCGCAGGTAAGAGGGAACAATAGTGTTTGATTGCCCCTTGGCTTTCCTTAAGCTCTGACGAAACATGCCTTCTTGTTGAATACCGCAACCAAGTGGCCTAGCAGCCTGAGAACACACAACACGGCAGTCCTGTTGGACCCTTTGTGCAGTGTTGCTCCAGTTACACTGTTGGTGTTTATTGGATCTTGTACTTATATGTGATTAAGGATAGCATACCATTGACTAAAATGATGTCAAGGGTAGCATTGTCAATTACAGCAATTCAAGGTTGCTCATAGCTTTTGATCGGTGTTTATTTCTCTTCCTTTCCCATCATCCTGTCATTTAAAGTTCAACCCTAAAGAAATGAGTCCCCTTCACTTCTAAGTTGTCTTTGGTTGCTTGGTTCCTTTTGTCTTTTTGTTCACCGCAGCTTCCTTCCCACTTGACAAATCTTTTGCTTGTCTCTTCTCAGCAGTTTCCTTCCCATTCTGCTCTCTGTCTATTCTGGTCTTACTAGTCTATTCTGTATTCTCTCCTGCCCAATATACTTCCTAATGTGTATCTCTTCATCTGTGGGTCTTTGAGGAAGTTGGTTTAAGCCTTTTCAGGTTCCTCTTTAGTTAAGTCAAGGTGTGATGGTAGCTTAAGGGTTTGGGGCATGGTACTCTTGAATTTAAAAAAGGCAGTATTAAAAAAAAGGCAATATAGAAAGGGAGTAAAGTGAAAGTAAACTTCCTTCATTCTTGCACCCCCTCAGAGGCAACCACTAGCTACCAGTTTTTAAAAATCCATTTTTAAATGTCAGGTTTTTAAAGTTTGAGATCTCATTTTTTTTAAAAATGCCATGGGATTATACTTTATAACTATGGTTCAACTTGCTTATTGCACAGGACAAAATATCTTGGCTAGTTCCCTCCCTGCACATGTTGTAGATGTGTACTGCATTCTTTTTAAGGGCTGAAAATTTTTAAGAGATCATCTTTGAGCTTAGAGTTATTTATCACAAGACTTTTCCTTGAATAATATCCCTTCAGTATTGGCTATTGCTGTGAAGATTCCTTTTCTTTCCCATTTATGTTATATTCCACTCAGTAAACTCACCTTATGTGTGTTGCATTAAATGTAAAATACGACATTGACCCTGATCTTTGGCTTCATAATCTCATTAGATTTGTTTTAAATTGTCTCTTTTGTATCTTTGTAGTCACCACACCTTTTCCTGTCTCAACACTAAGGTTACATTCCCCATCGTTTCATTAAGTTGATCATTAGATGTTTATGAAATTACAGCTTTAAAGTGGAAGAAATCTCAACGAATCAATCAAAACATGTTTCAAATTAATTGTTATGTTTTAACAATTCACTTTTGTCAATATAAGGTGTTTTCTGACTTAGCTATTAAATGTAATCTTTTTAACTTTGGGAGATTGAACTAAATTGGACAGAATAGCAATTTTAGTGTGACTGATTTGTCTTTAACTGTTATAGTATTGTAAAATTCTGTGGCTCTTTGGATGACAGTAGCCAAAAAAAAAAAAAAAAAAAGTCAATGAAAGTTCTTCAAAAAACATGAAGAACATTATACAAATGACAGCTTTTCAAAAACGTTAATTGAGTATCTACTGACTGGCACTACTCTAGATGCTGAGGTTACAAAGATGAATAAAGACAGAAGAATTCCTAGCCCGGTCTATTTTTATTTTTAAACACAAGCTTATTGAGAAATAATTCACATACCATAACATAAAATTTACTCTAAAAGAGTACAATTCAGTGGCTTTTAGTATGTTTACAGAATTTTGTACCCATCACCACTATCTGAATTTTAGAAGACAAATGACAGTTTTTAATCAGCATTTTTAAGTCTTTCCTTATTTTTGGCTTTATCTCAAAGCTTAATTTTCTTCTGCTTTCCCTAAGCACCCACATAAGGGTGAGATTGTATGGGGTCCACTCTCATGTGTAACTGTTCACCAATTAGGAAGCAGATGGTGTTAGCTTTCTTCTATTACTGGTAAAACATAGGGCTGAGTGACATGATGCTGTGAGAAAGATGCAAAAGTCATGAGTAAGTTTAGTAGCTGACAGTGCCATTGGAACAAATAAAATAGATTGTTCTGGAGGAGTCATTTAATATTGCATAAATGCAGGACTAGGAAAGAAGTATTCTAAAGAACTATAGGTTTGTTGAAATAACAGACATCCCAAATTTACAATCAAGTTGTACCACACCCACCTTCTCTCTATCTATCTATCTATCTATCTATCATCTATCTATCTAATCTGTCGGGTGTGTGCATACATACACAGACACACACAAAGTAACTTGGTTTCAGAGCCATTTTGTGTGCTTGGTTTCCTTCCACAGATCAGGTAGGTGGTTTTTTTTGTTTTGTTTTTAATTTTTAAAAAAGCTTTAGTGCATCTGTAGATTTTGTGAAAAATTTTTCATTTAATCTCGGGGCTCCCTAACGCTCACAGTGGTTAAAGCCAACCATTACTTGGTGGGGTTGCTGTAAACAAAGCCCGAAGTGAAACCCCTGTGTATTCACTGCAGATTCCCAGGTGCCTCTCAAGTACTAAAATAAGCTCAGAAAAGTTTTAATGGGTTTATTAAATAATCATCCTTTAAAAGGTCCTTGCACTACTTGTCTGTTGTATTAGGACATGTGTCTGGCACTTTTACTGAATTTAGCACTTCCTAGAAGAGGGTGAACCCTAAGATTTAGATTCCCCTCAGATGTTTAGACAGAAGAATTTTTGTCAGTAAAAACCTAAGGTCACAGAGCTGCATAAAGGTTTACCAATCAGAAGACATCAAGCTATTTTATGTTCCCAGATATCTTAAGAAAAAGACTTTTCAAACTGAAGAATGAAATATCTTGCAGGGGGGAACCGTTGGGCACGATTTGTGGAGATCCCCTGACAAAAGGAATCATTGGAAATGAACACACCGATTCACCGTAGCAGATGATGAAAAGGAAACCTCAGTGTTTCCTCCGTCTAGAAGGCTAGAGCCCGTGCATTCCTTAGCAGCTTGTCAGCCTGATGACTGGCTTCTTGGTCAGATCCAGCCTCGGTGAAGGTAGTTCACATATTGGAGATGATCTGAATGCTGTACAGTTTTGATGGCATGTTTATTTGTGGGAGGACGGGATTGTGAGGGTAGAGATAGGAATCTGTCTTTTGTAGTAGGATTTGGTCTGTGTGTTAATGGAATGAACTGGCCTTTCTGCTGGACTTCCTTTGTCCTTGCTGAGAAGGGAGGCTGAAGTTTCCTAGGGCTATTGATGGAGCTGGCAACCGTAAGAGGAACTGTGGACTTTTGACCTTCTTGGTGGTAATGGAGGGTTAGGGGACTTTGAGAGCCCACAGGTTGGTGTGAGGATCAGAGAGTTGTGTTTCATTTTTGCTGCAAAACAGGAATATGCAAGTTAAAGCATTAACTTACACTTTCTTAGCACTTTTTAAAACATTTCTATGATCCTGTGTCATTTGACATTGTTTTTTTCCCAAAGCAATGGTTTTCTTCAGGAGGGCATTTTCTTTTCATTTGTCATGAAGCCTGGTTGTTAGCTTGAAGAAAAATATCTGCCTTTTTTCACAGGCCTCACTACACCTTTTTCCTGCTGTGTATAGAGCACCTTCCTCATTTTTTTCCTCTAAAAAAAAATAAAATTCCAAAGTATTTCATTTAACAACTATTTACTTAATCAGTTAAGAATATTTTGTTTTCTTGTTTTAACAATTCTTAAATTGAAGTAACTGTTTAGACTTACTGAAATGACTCAGGGGCCTTCTGCCCCATCCCATCTCCCTTCCATCCCTGTGTCCCTCACCAACAAAAACATTAATGAACTTCTGATGAACAGTAGTCTCTGCTTAAAAGGAAAGCTCCAGTGTTGAGCTAATGAATTGCTAATAAAATATTTTCTTAGCCTCTGTCTGTATTTCAGAACCCCTCAATTTCATGCACACACAAACAAAATGCCTGGATATTTGGTTATTTCTCTGAATCACTTCCATAAATATTTGCTCTGGTATAGTAACCAGGATTGGAATGGAATGGGGTCAGGCAAGAGATTATTCAAAGACAAATACTGAAGTTTTTGTTTTACACATACATTTTAAAAAGAACTTTAAAAGGAGGATTGTGTTCTGTGGTTATAAGTCTCAAAACTATGGGCACAATCTCTCTTACTGATACTTTATTTTATATGATGCTTTTGTGATAATTTGTAATTGGTCTCTTACACCCACACCCTCTGGACTTGTCCATTGGGGTTTAGTTCCTATATTCATTGCCTTTTCATCACCTCTTTTCGTCCAGATGTTCTGGTAAAGCTGGCCCTTGGTTTGGATATTTTAAATTACTTCTAAGGTGCACATTTACTACTGTCGGCTACATTTTTGCTGTATCTAGCCCTAGAGCTATTTCTTCCTTTCTTGCTTGATGTTAAGATTTTTTTGATCATCGGAATCACAATTTATATGACTCTACATTTCTTGAACACCTGCCCAGTCCCACTGTTACTGTGCTCAGGCACAGAGCCTGGTAAAAGCTCGAAAAACCTCTGTAACAACTGTGAGGCAGACCAATGAGCTTATTCTTAATTCAACTTCATGATATATGAAATTATTGCTCTTATAGTCCAACCCTGGATTTTTGTGAATTTTACATCCTCCTTTCTGTAGTTTCAATTCAGGGCCCACTTGCCTGTTTAGGACTTCCCATTTGTCATAGAAGAAATCCCCTCTCGTCTCCCATAGGGCAGAAGTTGTGTGTGTTGATGCGTTACTTGTATG
The DNA here is from genome assembly GCF_000147115.1 of Myotis lucifugus. NCBI lineage: Eukaryota > Metazoa > Chordata > Mammalia > Chiroptera > Vespertilionidae > Myotis > Myotis lucifugus. The sequence goes on from NW_005871078.1 coordinate 7,085,990, forward strand.
CTTAGGATCAAATAATTAGTGGTCATGGTAAATGCTCAAAACTTCCCCAGAGGGGATCACACGAATGCAGAGGTGCAAAATAAAGGGTGGCGCCTTAGCTTAAATGTTAAGGCACACCCTTCCTTGCGTATGATTCCATCGTTTTTATAGGATTGCGGACAGAGGTGTATATTCTACTTAAAACTTGATTTTTAAAAAAATGCCTCCCATCCCCTATTTTTAGAATGAGTGTTTGCCAGGAAGGTAGGAGTAGATGGTAGAGGCCTTGTTAAATAGCTGAGCTGTTCTGTGTGTTTTATACCCTTGTCATGCTAGTGCCAAGAATGGAGGAAGATGCTAGAGGTCTTCCCCAGAGCCCCGCTTTCTGGCCTGGCTGTGTAATACCAAGTTGCTGGGGGTGGGGTGGAGCAGAGAGCTCTCTCTCCTTTAGTGGTTTCTTGTTAATAGCCCTCAACCAAGCTGTGTCAATTCCCTTGGCTTTACAGACTATTGCCTAGAAGAAAAGATGTTTGGTTTTCACAAGCCAAAGATGTACCGAAGTATAGAAGGCTGCTGTATTTGCAGAGCTAAGTCCTCCAGTTCTCGATTCACGGACAGTAAGCGCTATGAGAAGGATTTCCAGAGCTGTTTTGGGTAAGATCATCGGATGTTTGTACCACTCTTAGCGTGAAATAGGTCACAGCATACAGAAATATTTCCCAGCAAGGCGATTGGAGCAATGTGGCTAATATTTAAAATCACTTATGTTCTAATCTAGGCTGTTTTAAGGCCCTTGCTCTTAAAGGCAATCTAACATACTGACAGCCTACCTTTTTTCAGATTGTGAGGAACTACCGAATTAATTGGAACCAACTTCAAAGTTGTAACTAAATAAACCCTTTCTGTTCATTAATTTCAGTATGTATAAAGAGATTTAAAAAATTACCCTTATTTTCTCTTATAATTGCTATCCTCCAGTAGTTTTCTGTCATTTATATTGTTTTTCTAAATTATAGGAATATATTTTAACCTAACCTGCTGAGGATAGTAATAAGACTTATTGTTCTGCCCTGAAACCTGTCAGGGTATGTTAGCATTTATTTTATATAAATTTTCTTCGTTATCTTTTGACAATAATTCACTGCTTAATGAAGTAGAATTTACTTTCCAACAAACCCTTGGATGAAATAAAATACATAATGTTGAACTAGTTCCCGTGTTAGAAATTAATTTCACCACTTTGTTTTTCTTATCAAAACATTTGTTGATTATTTATTATTAATCCTAGACTTTGTATTTATTTTCAGGGTTGTCAAAAAGAGTCCATTGACCTTGCCTTTTTAAATTACATTTTCCTCCTAATGTCTTCATTTCCAGTTGTGTACATAATAAATATTATCAGTATTTTTCTGATGTATTTAATTCAGGATAAATGTAATAAATGGAAGCTCCTCAGAGATGTAACAACTTGGTGACTAGTTTCATAGATTTTTTTTTCCCCTTATGCAGACATAATAACTTTTTTTTTGTCTAAGACATTTTTTTTATTGCTTAAAATATTACAGAGCAGTACATTTGTCTCCTTTTTTCCCCCTTGACCTTCCCCCAGCCTCCCCTACCCCCCAGTGTCTTGTGTCCATTGTACATAATAACTTTTAAAAAATTACAGTGCCTCTGGTTTTGTTTGTTGTGAAACTAGAATACCATCACACATTTTTTCCCCTTTATTATTATTACTTTTTTTCCTTCCTTTAATTCTCTCCCAAGGACATGTTTTTTATTGATTTTGAGAGAGAGAGAGAGAGAGAGAGAGAGAAACATCTATCGGTTGCTTTCTGCACTCGCCCCAACCCACATGCGAACCGAAACCTAGGCACATGCCCTGACTGGAATTCAGCCTGCAACCTTCTGGTGAATGGGACAACGCTTCAACCAACCGAGCCACCCAGCCAGGGCCATCACATGTTATTTTAAAGGATGGCATTTTGTTGCTTATGAAGCATCTATACATATTTCAAGAAAGATTAATTGTTTAAAACTCTGGTGACCAGGATCTCTTCTAGGTCTAAATTTTACTATTATTAAATTTTAAAACATTATTTTGCAGCGTATAAAAATTTGGTTCATTGGATCTGGAAGTTAATTATATTTCCTAAATATACTACAGAAACAATGGAATTGGATCATCCCGGGTGATTAGAAATAGCATCTATGAACTTTTTTTCTAAAAGGAATGTACTTGCTTGAATTTTTTAATGTAAAGGAGACCAATAAAGGCTTGGTTGTTTTCTTATCAGGTTGCATGAGACACGTTCAGGAGACATCTGTAATGCCTGTGTCCTGCTTGTGAAAAGATGGAAGAAATTGCCGGCAGGATCCAAAAAAAACTGGAATCATGTTAGTGCATCTGTCATCTTTCTCAATTATACCTGTTATATTTAAAGTAACATTAGTTTCCCCCCTATGTAGGAAGTAATAATGTTCCTAGGATGGAAAAATATGAAAAGAATAAAGAAAAACAGTTGCCACTTAGATAAAATTGGTTTACATTTTGTCTGTTTGGAAGCAAAATAGCTTGGTGTGGCATTTCCCTAAGGCTGTATCCACTACGCCCAGAAATTCTCAATGTACATTTCACATATTTTTATGTTTAACTCAGAAATTCCTAGAGTTAATCAGATGAGCCTTTTTTTCATCTCTCAGGATGACATTTATCCTAACTCCTGTTGGTACTAATGAGCCTGTAGGTTTTTAATCAGGCCTGGATTTATCACCTCCTAGCTGTGAATTTTGTGCAAGTTACATTTATTTGTAGAGCATAAAGATAATAGCTGTCTCAGCGGTTGTGAGAACTGAATGAGACAAAGTGTAACATAGTAATCATTCAATTAGATGAAAGCTGTTGTTACTCTCTGTGTTTAAATCTAGTTGAGGTCAAACTGGTGTATAAATGTGTGTTCTTCTGACCTTTCACTTTATAATTTCACTAGAATTCTTCATAAGATATATTTGACCAGAACAGCACTGAGTCTTAGTTAATTCTTCTGTTTGCTAGCTTTCAGAAGATTTATGACATTTATACAACTTATTTGTTTTTAAGCGGGCAGTCATTTATTCTTTACCTTTTCCCCTATACTTGCTTTACACTATCCTTTGGTGACTTACATTATAATGGTAGGTTTCTGAGGGTCTGTTAACTTATTAAAAAAAGGGTTTTTTCTTTAATGCCTCATCTGGAAGAGATCCAAATTTTGATTTCGAAGGTGATGGCAACCTTTCATCATAAGGGTAGAAATCTGCAACTAGTAAATATGAGTGAGTGCATGAGAAATGGGACCATACGAGCTGAACCCGTGTCCATGCTAGATGGGGGAGAACATGCATTGCCGTCATTTAACTGACCTCGGGGATTAAGGGTGGGTAGTGAAAAGAGTTTACAACATAGGTCTGAACACCTTGATTTGAGTCTTGTTCCCCTCCCACTCACCCTGCCCTTTTCACTAGCCTAGTGAAATAAAGCGAAGTAAATAATTTAATTTCTCTTGTTTTCCTCACTCTAAAATTGGAGTAACAAAAATAACCCCCTTACTGCTATGTGGTGAAGGTAAAATCAAAAGTATATGAAAGCTTTTTATAAACTACAAAACATCCTATAGAAATGATAGTTGTTAGATTTGATTTTTCTTAACCTCCATGGGCCATTCTCACCATACTTAAAGTCTTTGTCCAGCAGACTCCTACTATTACCTACTTAAAAAACAAGCAAACAAACCCCCACTATATAAACTATTCTTTATTTTTCCTTGATGTGCTGTAATTTTTGTTTATTTTTAAAATGTTACTTTTCAATTACAGTTTTCATTCAATATTATTTTATATTAATTTCAGGTGTACAGCATAATGGTTAGAGGTAAACTATTTTTAAATTTCCTGTAATGATAAAAAAAAAAAAAGGTTCACACAGACTCTCAAACACTCTAATAGAAAACTGTGGTTCTGAAATTGGGCTCCTTCAAATAGGCATTTGTCTGAACCAAAGGAATACAGAGGTGTCATTTTTTAAATGGTATTAAATATTCAGTATTTTCTTCCAGGTGGTAGATGCAAGGGCAGGACCCAGCCTGAAGACTACACTGAAACCAAAGAAAGTGAAAACTCTATCTGGAAACAGGATAAAAAGCAACCAGATCAGCAAACTACAGAAGGAATTTAAACGTCATAGTAAGTTTGAAACTGAAACACAAGTACTTAAGAATAGTTGTTTTGTTTTTATTTTTGCCCAGAGGTGGCATATGCTATATATGGATCATTTTTTTCTTTTATTGCTTTTTAAAAAAAAGAGTGTTGGAAGGGGATTGTTGACATGGTAGAGATATCATCTCTATGGAATCTTGGAACACTGTCCTTGATTTTGATGTCATGAAAATTCTTCCACAAACCAGCCACTTACTTCTTCATATTGTGCTGAGGCCACTTTGCTCTCTTTACTGACATCTTATTTTTCTAGAAGACACATTTTTCAAGCTTGTTTACCTGATATTTTATGCATAAGGATATTGAGGCCTGAATATGTGTAGAAGGGAACATAAATAATTAGTGGATGATCAGAGACCAAAGCCCAGGAAAGTAACAATAGAAATCATAACTCACCTAATGCAGTGAACTCAGCCTCAGTACTTTGGAATTTAGGAGTGTGTGTGTGTATTGTGTAGAGTGATGGAAGGGAAAGGAATGACAAATTAATACCCAGTTCATAAACTCGTATAGGAAGTCATTGTTGCATGTAGGGCACCTGTAGTGGTACTTCTGTATGCAGGAATTTAGATTTAAGATTTTGAAAAGGAAATGCAGGGCATATAATGCTATTATGTGACATTTGTATCATCTCCCCTAGCGGGGGAAGATCTGAGGCAGTGCTGTCAAATCAAACACATTTGTGTTTCTGCAGTGAAACGGTATTCACATAGATGGAATAGATATTCACACAGTGTTCATGTAACTGGAATCAATAAACTGTACTATAAATAGGTTAGCCAGGTTTGGCTCCTTAAATTATAGTTCAGGTCAAGCCAGATATAGTGACCACATGGGTTAGGAATACACTCTCCATTTTCAAAGCTTTTTCAGAATTGTAGATATGGGTTGTGGGTCAGTATTAGAGTTTTCAGGATTAAAAAAAATCTATAGACAAAATGTTATCAATCAATGCTTGTTTTGAAACAATGGAAAAACACAGTTAAATCTACTGATCTAGGTAGACTGAGAAAGGAAGGATAGCTTGTCATCTCATGAGCACTTTGGCATATCTACCCAGCACTTCACATGCATAGTTATCGCCATGATTTCTGTGATAGAGATTAGCACTGGAGTGGTAATTTAACCCCTAGAGTGCCGCGGAGCGCGATCGCGCTCCTATCTTTCGCCAAAAGTGCCAGGAGCACTATCAAAGCTCCGAAATGGCGTCCAGATCTAAGTCTGCTTTTATTAGTGATGATGATATTGCTAAATATGTCAATGTAGTAAAGGTTTCCTTAAGTTTTTGAATATGTAACTTCATTTACTTGCGATTCATAATTTTTTTCCTAAACTGCTGTAAAATCAGCAAAAATGCCTTGGCAATTTTAGCATAGTTCCTAGGATATTGGTTGGCACTCAAAGGGTTAACCTTGACCCAGGTCACTTAGTAAGTGGTAGAGATGAATTTGACCTCCTGTTTGTCTAACTTTAAAGCCTCGTGCTCTTTCTATACCATCCTGCTGTCTGGTCTGGGGCACTATAACCAATATCTCAGAACTCCAAAGTCTTTCCAGATCTGCTGCTAACTTTGTGCTCTTGGGTAAGTAGGTGTTACCAGTCCTTAGTTATTCTGATGGTTTACAGAGTTGGGCAAAATTAGGTTTACAGATGTGAGATGCGAGACAGTTTATTCTTGTATTAGTATTTATTAATTTTGTATTTTCTTTTTCCAATCTATAATAAAATATATTGGGGTGCTATTAGAGAAGTCTGAAGAGGCTTCCTAGGGAAGGGTGACAATGAACTTTGAAAAACACTGAAATTAGAAGTAAATCTTTTAGTCACATGCATTTCCTGTCATCGCCATCATTATGCTCTGTCAGAATGTCCTGTTGGAGTTTTCATAAGAACAGCATAATAAATGTCTCTAGGTCAGTACTCCAGAATAATTAAGATTAAGAAACTTATGATCAGCGGTAAACACAAATTTAATTATGGTATCTAAGAGACTTATCCTTTGAAACTGGCACCAACTTAGGGAAATCAACATTTATCCAATCATACAAATACAATTTAAACATCTTTATTAAGAATTACATAGCCCTGGCTGGTGTGGCTCAGTTGGTTGGGAGTTGTCCTGTGCACTGAAGGGTTGCTGGTTTGATTCCTGGTCAGGGCACATGCCCAGGATGCCGCTTGATGATCCCTTCCGGTGGGTGGCCTATACAGGGTGTTCTACTCTCATATTGATGTTTCTCCCTCTCCCTTCCTCTCTCTCTAAAAATCAATTTAAAAAATTTTATATTTGAGACCATAGGTTGGCATTGGCAAATGAATTTCAAAATTACCACTTAAAATTCTAACTGAACATCTCCAGTCTTTTCAGAAAGCATTTCCTTTCTTTATACTGTCACAGGTGACTTATCCATTTATAATAATATTGTGGTAAGTAAACACTACCTTGTCATTATGAAGAAAAAAACTATGATCAGACAAAGATCATAATGTAGTTCTGGAAGACTATACATTCTTTCACTAAAAACAGTATATAACAGAACGGGGTACTCTTTGAATGGCAGTAACATGCAATGATTTGGTTCTAGAAATGTTCATTTAGTTTCTGCTACATTAGAATTCTGTGTAGGTGTTCACAGTTTGGGAGCTAGGACGAAAAGAGCAATTATTTCTTGCTTACGTAGTAGAGACGCCTCAATATATAACATATATGTATGTATGTGTTACCACTGGACATTAACATGGAATTTAGAAAAAAATAAAGAAGACTGACATATATAACCTAAGTATAAGGATGGACTTTATTTTTATTTCTTTGGACTTTATTTTTTTTTAAAGTCTTTTGAGGACTACAAATTACAAAGTAAAAGCAGACTGCTACCTAGAAACCTGGTGAATACATTTTGCCTGTGCATGAAAACTTTATCAATGTTATCCATTTAACAATTTCACCCATTCACAATGGTTTGTATCAGTAATAATGCTCTCCTTCATAAGGCTACTATACACCTTTATTTCAAATTATACAACACACTAGAAGCCCGGTGCACGAAATTCATGCATGGGTGGTGGTGGGGGGGGAGGTTGTCCCTCAGCCCAGCCTGCACCCTCTCCAGTCTGGGACCCCTCGGGGATGTCTGACTGCCAGTTTAGGCCCGATCCCCCTCTCTCAACAATCCGGGACTGCTGGCTCCCAACTGCTCACCTGCCTGATTGCCCCTAACCACTTCTGCCTGCCAGCCTAATCACCCCCTAACCACTCCCCTGCCAGTCTGGTTGCCCCTAACTGCCCTCCCCTCCTGGCCTGGTCACCCCTTACTGCCCTCCCCTGCTG
>NW_005871078.1:7093653-7151955 GCF_000147115.1 Myotis lucifugus
CTGCTCTCCCTGCGGCTCGGTCCCCCTCCAACTGCCCTCCCTCCCCTGCCGGCCATCTTGTGTGAGGGTGTGACGGTCAACTTGCATATTACCTCTTTATTATATAGGATTATTCTTTCCAGATGAACTATTAAACACTAAATTCTTATCTCATAAAAATAGCACCTTTGAAAGGGGCAATTTCCACTCAGCCTTTGGTGGCATTATTCTAAGCTATTTCTTTCAACTTTCAAAATGTTCACTTTTTAAAAAATATATTTTATTGATTTTTTACAGAGAGGAAGGGAGAGGGATAGAGAGTTAGAAATATCGATGAGAGAGAAACATCGACCAGCTGCCTCCTGCACACCCCCTACTGGGGATGTGCCCGCAACCAAGGTACATGCCCTTGACTGGAATCGAACCTGGGACCCTTCAGTCCACAGGCCGACGCTCTATCCACTGAGCCAAACCAGTTAGGGCTTAAAATTTTCACTTTTAAGATGAAGTCTTTCCACCAAAAAGTATGGTCACATTTTGTTTTCTACTGACTACATATATAGATGATGGCAGCGAGCAAGAAAAGAATAAAATTAAAAGGCAGCCATTAAAATAAATGAATCAATTGTGTAGAAGAAACATTTGATCATGGCAGTTAACCAATAAAAGGGGGGAGGGGGCAATTAGGGCATGTTAATAGCCAGATGTTTGAGTCATTAGTGAATATATTGAGTATGAAGTTGGTCCTATATGACCAAGTGGGAATATATCATTATCATTGCACTCCATTCTTTACATCAAATACTCTAAGCCAGTAGGAAATAAGAGTTATATTTAGAGTCCCAATTAGAACATGCTGGCATTTAACATTTTCAACAATTTGCTGGGTTTGGTATAGTCATTTCCTTTAGTCACACTATTTTATGAAACCTTTCCTATTAATCTTAAGTGTATGACATATTTGTTAAATGACAAGACTTTCCTAAGGTACCGTTGAAATGGTATGAGAAGAATACCCATTTGTTTTGCCTGGGGAGATGGAAAATGCAGTTTCTCAGTGGGAAAAAGCTCAACTGTCTTCTTCCCACCACCTCTGCCACATACGATTTCCCGAACACCTCACTTCCCAGCTTGTTCTCCATGTGGGGTTAAAAATGCAAGAAATACTAACACGTAAGCAATGGTCCAGATATTCAAAAATCACGTTAATTCAATTACTGTATATGAGATTTTCATTGATGAGGAGGGCTTTGGACGTACCAAATTATCACACAAATAACTGCTTTTTGGGACCTTGGATGTTTTTATAGTTTAATATTGTATTATTTTCCATAAGAACAATTGTAGACCTAATTTTGCCTACTCTGTATTTAATCTTTGACTAAAATATTTTAGTACCTTTCTAGTAAAATATTTTGCTAACATTAAGTATGTATGGTTTAATTATATATATTCCCTTCTTCACCAGCTATCTCCAAGGAGAAAAAAATGACTAACTCTACCCTTCATTGTCACTAGATGTTTTTGTTTGTTTGTTTGAAATCTCTCCACTTTTATTTTTTTTAATCTTTATTGTTGAAAGTATTAAAGATGTCTCTCCCCCCCGACCCTCATTGACCCCTTCTAACCTACTCCCACCATCAGTAGATGTTTTAATAAACATTTGGGAAATAGTAATTTTATTATACCACTTGACAGTGGTTAGAGGAATTGGTTATATTCATACATATATTCCTAGCTCCTTCGTTTAATTATAGGGAAAGTGACATGTGACTAACGTTTGCCTTACTTAGAGAATATGCACAGTTAATTTTAGATTGGGGCTGGAAACTAAAAAATAAGTCCGTTTGAAAAGGAAAGATGTGTGGGTTTTGGAGGTTCAGACTTACACTGGGTTTCCCAGGTGCATTGTGAATTGCTAGCACCTGTATGCAACGTACCAAACAGTTGTGACATATTTGAATTTTTATACAACACCCTCTGAATGGTTTCCTTGCCTCAGGTTATGTATTTGCTTCTGAGCATCCTGCCTGTACCTGACCTGCGTTCCTCTTCCTGAGGCATTCTTTCCAAAGGCTTTGGACCTGAAGCTGGAAACTCTGAATCTGAGTTCTAGTTCTTGACACCTACAAATATGTGACCCCGATGTCACTTAACATTGACTTAACCACAATTTCCTAATTAGAGAAAAGGGGATAATGAAAAAGGGTTTTAAAAAATGCAACAAATTCCTCTATAAACGTTAGCTATTTTTTGTCATCCTTCTTTCTAAAATCTGCAATGATTTCTGATTGCTACAGAATAAAGTTGAAAATCCCTAGCAAGTCCTTGAAGGTTCTATTTCAGAAGAATGTTTGGACTGAGTAGATGCCTCCACGTGCGCAGTGTGTTCTGCTTCCACAGTTTTGCTCATTGCACCTACCTACGCCATGCCATGCTATCCAATTACTCTTTTGTGCCTTTCCAAACCCTGTTTAAAAATTTTGTTTAAATTGCAGTTCTTTGAAGAATTTCTAGACCTACATTCTAGAAGAGAGTTTTTCTTACAAAATGTGTTTGTATATCACAAGTATTAGATTAAACCATATGAAATTGCCATTTTTATAGGTTGGAAATGGTCAAATAACTGCACTTTCAAATGGTTCATAGATATTAAGCACTTCCTAATGTAGTGAGTTTTCTTTTTTGTATTTTTATTTAAATAACTAGTGGCCCAGTGTACGAAATTCGTGCATGGAGGGGGGGTGTCCCTCAGCCCGGCCTGCACCCTTTCACAATCCGGGACCTCTTGCTCCTAACCGCTCGACTGCCTGCCTGATTGCCCCTAACCGCTTCTGCCTGCCAGCCTAATCACCCCCTAACTGCTCCCCTGCCGGCCTGATTGACGCCTAACTGCTCCCCTGCCGGCCTGATCACCCCCAACTGCCCTCCCCTGCCGCAACCCGCCTCCTCCGCGCCACACAGAACCACGGGACCCCCAAGCTGTGTGTGGCCATCTTGTGGAGACGTTGTACACAAGGGCCACCTAGGCTTTCATTAGTATAGATGTCTTTTTACTGATTTCAGAGAGGAAGGGAGAGGGAGAGAGAGATAGAAACATCAATCATTGATCGGCTGCCTCCTGCACGCCCCACACGGGATTGAGCCTGCAATCCGGGCATGTGCCTTGACTGGGAATCGAATTGTGACCTCTTCATTCATAGGTCGATGCTCAACCACTGAGCCACACTGGCCAGGCAGGGTGAGAATTATTTTTATGAAGTTAAACTATTCATATATTAGAAATGAATGAGCATATTAGAACACTGATGGTGCTTTCTTTGTTTTAGTTACCTAATTTTATGTAAACTTTTGTTAATACAAAACACTTATGAGCTCTATTAAAAAACGTTTTCTTTAGTCTGTTTCTTTCCATGCAGGATATGACACAGGGTTGGATGGCTAGTAGATACAGTAGGTCCTCGGGTTACATCGGAGATCCGTTCCTAAAGTGCGATGTAACGTGATTTTTTGCCGTAAGTCGGAACCCACCTACATAAGCACTTACGTCACTCACATGGAGCACATACACAGCAGTAATTAAGTGAAACAGTAAAAATAGTTTAAAAGAAAGATTCCTGACCTTTACTTGTGGTAAATAAATAATAAACATAAAGCACATATGTACATACGTCGAAATGACGGAACTTTTTTTAAAATAAATGGGAGATGGTGACATAACCACAAAACGATGTCCGTGGAGTCCGATGTAACCCGAGGACTGTCTGTACTTAATAAATATTTGATTGGTTCTTTGAATTGAAGGATTGCTCTACCCACCTGTGGGAGGGGAATAGTCTATTTATTTAATAAAATCTTTATTGTTGAAAGTATTACATCTGTCCCCTTTTTTCTCCCCTCAACCCTTTCTCCCCCGACCCTGCCCCAGGCCCTCACCACCCCACTGTATACATATATGCATGTATACAAATATGCATACAAGGTCTTTGGTTGATTACCTCCCACCCACCCTCCCTCCCCCACTTTTGAGGGGGATAGTCTTTAACTAAAGGTAAGCTGTGTGGTAGGCTCAACCCTATTTATGACATTGCTCTGCTGTGGAATAGCAGCATAATGCCTTATAGCACAGTGACTATCAATTTGCTTTCCACTTCAGAAATTTATATGAAGTCTTCTGAGGGCAAAAATACTAAATCATACTTAGTTTGTATCTGATGAATTGCCTTTTTACTTATTAAATCGAGATCTATTGTAACGTCATTTTTCTGTGTCTTTAGTTTTCAGAAGGCTAATTATGTGTCTTGGCTTTGATTTCTTTGGGTATATCCTGTTTAGGGTGTGCTCAACTTCTTGAACCTATAGGTTTATGTCTGTTGCCAAGTTTGGCAAGTTTTCAGCCATTACACTTCTTTGAGTATTTTTTCACCTCCGCCCTCTTTCTCCTTCCTTCCAGGACCACACTGACATGAATGTTGGTTTTTTGTTAGAGTCCCACAGGTCTCTAAAGCTCTGTTCGTTTGTTTTCTCTGTGTTGTTCAGGTTGGGTAATTTCTGTTGTTTGTTCTTCCAGTTCACTGGTTGTTTTCTCTGTCCTCTACATTCTGCTGTTGAGCCTATCCAATTAGCTTTTTATTTCATTTATTGTATTTTTTTCAGTTCACATTTCAGTTCTACTTGGTTTTTCTTTATAGTGTCATCTTTTAAAAACCGAGATCTGCTATTTGCTGAGGCTCTGTTTTCATTTGTTTCAAGCATGTTCCTAATGGTTTGTTGAAGCATTTTTGTCATGGTTTACTTTAAAATTTCCATCAGATAATTTTGTCATCTCTGTCATTTTGGTGTTAACATCTACTTGCCTTTTCATTCAGTTTGAGATCTTCCAGGTACTGGATACGATATGATTTTTGATAGAAACCTGGAATTTAAGAATTATGTTTTGAGATTGGATCTTATTTAAAACCTTCTGTTTTAACTGCCTTTTTTTTTTTTTTTAATACTCCTCGAGCAGGGGGTGTGGGGGAGGGACGCCACCTTGTTCCTGCCAGGTGGTGGTACAAATTCTCCACTCCGCCTCCATTGACATCTGAGGTGGGAGCTCCCCATGGCTGCCAGGTGGTGGGGAACTGAGGCTCCCACATGGTGGGGGGACCCTATTTCCGGTGGGCCATAGTGAAAGTCCTGACTCTTCAATAGGCTTCCCCTGACACACGCTGGCGGACATGTTGGGCTGCCTCAGAACAGTCTGGTGAGGATGGAAACCTAGGCTCCCCGCTTGGCCTTGGCCGAGGTGGGTGGGGTTGGGCCTGTTTTTTTCTGTGGTGTGCCAGGAGGAGAGCAGCTATTGTCTCACAAAAGTTTCCTGCCTTGCTAGGCTTCCCCTTTCCTGGTCTATAGCGAGAGCAGGCTTTTGTTGGCTTTAAAAAAAAATTGTCTGCATCCATAGGTATTTCTGGGTTGGCTATTTATGAGGCAACAAGAAAGCCCATAAAAGCTGGGGAACTCACTACCATGACCTTCCCTGGGTCTCAAGCTTTTCTAGCTGTTGACAACTTCCAGGGTCTTTAGGTTCATTTTTTAGGTAACGTTCAGGGTGTTTAGTTGTGCTTATTAAAACCGGAGGAACAGGGCAAAGTATATCTACTCTTACCTTCCAGGAAGCGTAAGTGTTTTAGAAACACTTTAGTTAGTAGAAATATCTTCAAGTATCAGTAGTGAATAGAAAAATAATTTTATTTTTATTTGTTTATTTATTTTTACTAACTCATTCACAGTGTTTTATGCCGAGGTTTAGTTGCAATCGCATATAATGAAATAATATTTGTTTTCTCTTTATTGCAGATTCTGATGCTCACAGTACCACCTCAAGTGCCTCCCCAGCTCAGTCTCCTTGTTACAGTAACCAGTCAGATGATGGCTCAGATACAGAGGTGGCTTCGGGCTCCAGCAGAACGCCAGTTTTTTCCTTTTTAGATCTCACGTACTGGAAAAGGTAAATGCGATAGAAAATACCTCACTAACCAACAAGCCTTCTTAATTACAGGCAACAGGTCCCCCCTTCCTTAGCAATTAAATGGCTGTTAGCACACATGCTTGGAGGTGGATTAAGCAAGAATTGAGCTGAGGGTTGGGATTTTGTGTTTTTTCCTATTTAAAATGACTTAAAATGAAAATCATGTTAGGGAACCTGAATTTTCCCTGTAATGGAGTAGACTTAGGTATTCATTCTGACCAATTCATTCACTGAAAAAAGTAAAAGGGCTTGAAATACATATTTTTAAAAATGGCATTGAAAAGTGGGCAAGTTAATAAGGAATAAATAGGTCAATACTAAGTAAATGTGGGACTCCTGAGTCAGGAAGATGATAGGCTAGAAAAGAGAAAAATATTCAAAGAGAAAAGTGGGTAAGGATTTTCTAGTTCACAGATTTAGGAAGACTAACAAATTAAAAGCAAATAACCAATTGTCTTATGAGTAAAGAAAATTTATCCATAGACACATTATAGTGAAACTATATAGAACATGAAAGACATGTTCTATATAGCAGAGAGAAAACAGATATTACTTTCAAAGGAACAACAAACACAAAGGGAGAGGACAGGGCTCTCCACATGAATGAAGGAAGCCGGAAAACAATAGGTTGTTTTCTTCAGTGGCCCAAGAGTTAATGACTCTCAAACTAGAATTGTATACATGTAGCAAAAATATCTTCTTTAAATAAGGGCATAAGACTTTTTGACTAGCAAAAAAAATTGAGAGTGGCTGCCGAGTTGACCCTCAATAATGAACATTCTGCAGCAGAGCAGGCAGAATAAAGAGACCCTATTTTGAAATATTGAGAAGGAAAATTAAAGACAGTAGCAAATATGGCTGGGCAGGTCAGTTGATTAGAGCATTGTCCTGGTATACCAAGGTTGCAGGTTCGATTCCTGGTCAGGGCACATACAAGAAGCAACCAATGAATGCATAAATAGTGGAACAGCCCTAGCCAGCATGGCTCAGTGTTTAAAGCAGCAGCCTTTGCATCAGAGGGTCATGGATTCGATTCCCCAGCACAGGGGTCCTCAAACTTTTTAAACAGGGGGCCAGTTCACTGTCCCTCAGACCGTTGGAGGGCCAGACTATAGTTTAAAAAAAACTATGAACAAATTCCTATGCGCACTGCACATATCTTATTTTGAAGTAAAAAAACAAAACGGGAACAAATACAATATTTGTATTTGCATGTGGCCCATGGGCCGTAGTTTGAGGACCCCTGCCCCAGCATTTCTGATCGCAGCCCCTCTCCCCCGAGTCCGGGTGTGTGGGGGAGGCAACCAATTAATGTGTCTCTGTCACGCCATGTTTCTCTCTCTTTCTCTCCCCCTCCCCCATCCTTTCCACTCTTAAAAAACCAATGGAGCCCTGGCCGGTTTGGCTCAGTGGACAGAGCATCGGCCTGTGGACTGAAGGATCCCGGGTTCGATTCCGGTCAAGGGCATGTACCTTGGTTGCGGGCACATCCCCAGTAGGGAGTGTGCAGGAGGCAGCTGATCAATGTTTCTCTCTCATCGATGTTTCTAACTATCTATCCCTCTCCCTTCCTCTCTGTAAAAAATCAATAAAAAATATATATTTTAAAAAACCAATGGAAAAAATAGACTCCTTGGGTGAGGATTAAAAAAAAAGTGAAAAAACAAATTGCTGTTTTTCTTTCCCTCTCTTTCCCTTCCTCTTTTTCTTTTTAAAAAAAGAAGAAGTAGCAAATACTTAGGTAAATTTCAACAAATGCTGATTACTTAAAATGACAATAGTTGTGGGATAAAGAAAAAGAATTACATGACAGCAATAGCATATAAGTCAAGGTAACAGAAGTGATAGCAGAAGTTAAAGTATGATAAGTGTCCTTTGCATTGTTGGAGGTAACAGAAGTTAAAAGTGTATAAATGTCCTTTGCATTACTGAGAATAAACGTAGTGAATAACTTTAGAACGTGAATAATTAAGTATATAACCACAAAAAATTAATAAAAATAAGTACAAAATATCCAGAGCAGAAAGGAAGGGCAGAGAATTTAATGATTGCAAAAACAAAAATAGAAAACCTACCTATAGTTGTAAATTAAAAAACCATGGTTTCAAGAAGAAAGTATAGCCCTAACCAGTTTGGCTCAATGGATAGAGCATCGGCCTGCAGACTGAAGGGTCCCAGGTTTGATTCCGGTCAAGGGCATGTACCTTGGTTGCGGGCACATCCCCAGTAGGGCGTGTACAGGAGGCAGCTGATCGATGTTTCTAACTCTCTATTCCTCTCCCTTCCTCTCTGTAAAAAATCAATAAAATATATTTTTTTAAAAAAAGAAGAAAGTATAATATAAAATAGAAAATCTTCATAACTAAAAAATAAATGAAAAATACTACAAATCAAAACAGGTGGTATAACATTAAAGAGGTAAAAAGAGCACCCTAGCTGGTTTGGTTTGGCTCAGTGGTTTGGTTTGGCTCAGTGGCCTGCAGACTGAAGGGTCCCAGATTTGATTCTGGTCAAGGGCACATGCCCGGGTTGCGGGCTCACTCCCCTATAGGAGGCATCCAGGAGGCAGCCGATCAATGATTCTCTCTCATCATTGATGTTTCTATCTTTCTCTCCCTTTCCCTTCCTCTCTGAAATCAATAAAAATATATTAAAAATAAAAGAAGGTAAAAAAAGAAAAGTTATCCTCCTAATGCTTTTTATAAATGAATGACTAAAAGCAAATGAAGTGATATATATCCAATTTAAAGGTTAATGAAACCCAATATAAGAAAAAATAAAAGCAAGGGAATCCTAAAGATAACAAGCAGAAATAAATGGAGTAGAAAGCCTATGGATAGGATCAATAAGGCTAAGAACTGGTTGCTGAAAACGACCTGACCAAAAAAATTACTAGAGATAATGCAGATCAAGAAAAAGAGACAGTATACATACGTATTTTAGCTAAGAAAAGGGAGATTTAGCTATAGCTAAAGCAGAAATTTAAAAGACAAAAAGACATTATAAACAACTACATGCCAATAAACTTGAACATTTATGTGAAGTATATACATTAGTAGAAAAAGACAGCTTACCAAAACTGTCTCAAGGAAAAATAAAAAACCTGACTAGCTCATAATAAGGAAATTGACTCGGTGGTTACAAGTTTTCCCTCAAACAATCCCATGCCCAGATACGCAAGTTCTCCCAAACACATCAGGAAAAATGATAGTGATCTTGCAACTGACTTTTCCAGATTACGGATAAAAGAGGGCATAGGCCCCAAGCATTCTATGAAGCTAACATAACTTTGACATCAAAACAGTATATCATGATCAGATTAGGTTATCCTAGAGATAGAAGATTGTTTTAAACATTAGAAAGTCAACTAATATAATTTGCCACACCAACAGTTTCTAAATGAGCAGAAAAAAAATGCCTATCATCTTAGTGATAAGTTGAAGGTCTTTGATAAATTTGAACATTCCTTAAAATAAAACTTAGCAAAATAGGAATCGAAGGGAACCACATTGACATTTTCAAGCAAAATTGAGCATATTCCCATTCTTATATCCTGATAACATAACCTAGAAAAAACCTTTAGATATATGCACTGATAATGTACAGCGTGTTTGTAACAAAAATCAGTCCCATCAAAAGGAGAATGGATAAGTTGTGGTATATTCACATGATGGAATACTGTACTAAGTTAAAATGAAATAAAGCTTTACCTAGCTATGTATGAACCTCAGTTAATGCTGAGCAAAAAAAAATTACAGCGTTCCGTGTGATTCCATATTTCTATATAAATACTATGCATAAAGACAGTGTGATCTAATTTTATATACAGGGTGTGGCAAAAGTAGGTTTACAGTTGTGAGGATGCATTATTGTATTATCTTCCATAACAACTGTAAACCTACTTGTCCCACCCTGTATATATCTGATTTTATATATGAGATAATTATATTTTATACACATAAAATATGCATATGTCTGAATGAGATAACTAAGCAATATGTTTAGAGATGCAAACACAGTAAAACCAGGAAGTATAAAAAGAACAAAGGAGTGCTAAACCTAAAATTAAGAAGGAAAGAATGAGGTAGGGTGGGAAGAGATTAGAGACAGGCAAACTGGGGGACTTCACAGGAAGTGATAATTTTTTTTCATTACAGTCTGTGAGGTATGGGTGTTATGTGTTGTCATTTTTTGAGTGCCGTTACGTATATATTTTATATCTACTAAATATTTAAATATAATAGAACTACCAGCTGTGTCAGCCTGGTTATGGTGGCTATTTTTCTTCAAGAGTTGGTGATTTTTGGAGGACACAGTTTACAAGTTTGGGAGCAGCCTTTGAAACTGACTGCTGTCTCCCAGTATGCCTTCTTTCCCCTTAATATCGGGTAAGATTCCAGTGTGGGATGTATGGGACCTGGGTACTTCCCATTACCTAGCCAGTGGGGTTTCTCTAGGAGCTCCCCCCCCCTTTAATGTATTTTTATTGATTTCAGAGAGGAAGGGAGAGGGAGAGAAACATAAATGATGAGAGAGAATCATTGATTGGCTGCTTCCTGCACGCCCCACGCTGGGGATGGATCCCCCCTGGGCATGGGTCCTGACGGGGGAATCAAACCGCGACCTCCTGGTTCATAGGTCGACACTCAACCATTGAACCACACTGGCCAGGCTTTGGGAGCCCTTTTTTGGAATGTGGAAGTAGACCCTTTGGATCATGTTGTACTAGCTATTGTGATGAGAGGTTTTTGTTTTGTATCCCTGTTCTTCTGCCTTATTAATATATTTCGTTCTCTCCATTTTTCTTTTAGACAGAAAATATGTTGTGGGATTATCTATAAAGGCCGCTTTGGGGAAGTCCTCATTGACACGCACCTCTTCAAGCCTTGCTGCAGCAACAAGAAGGCGGCTGCGGAGAAGCCGGAGGAGCCCGGCCCAGAGCCTCTGCCCATCTCCACCCAGGAGTGGTGACTGAGGTGTATGTAGAAGGGGAACAGGAAATGATTGAAATTTTAGGGGGAAAAATACCCAAAACACAGCAACAAAACGACCTTCCTGTTTTTCACTTGGATACCTGCTATTCTGCCAAAAGACAATTTCTAGAATAGTTCCGAATGGGTTATTTTTTCCTCCACTTCCACAAGTTCCACCAACTCTGAAGCCAGTGTCTAGCTTAAACAGACGTGTACATAATATTTAAGATGCTGAGTATTTCATAGGAAAGCTGAATGCTGCTGTAAAGTGCTCTTTAAGTCTTTTTCTTTTAAATCCCCTTCTCATGAATGAAACTAGGGGGACTTCAGGGGACAGAGATGGGATTTGTTGTATGATAAACGTACGTAGTTTTAGTCTTTCTATATTGAGAAGCAGTGGTTGGGGCATTTTTAAAGATGGCTGACTACACTTGTTTTCCTTCATGATAATGAATTTGTCATAAACCAGTAACCTGGACTTGCCCCTCGAGGTAGTTGTTAATAATTTTGAAATGTTAAGGTCTTGCCAAGGTTCTGAGGATTCAAACCTGTACTACTGAATATTAAGCAGGACAGAATAAGCTCTCTGGTACAAATACCTTGAAGGAGTCATTTCTAAATATACAAAGAGGTAACTGGACTGTATATGTTGTATCCTGTGTCACCTCCTTCATATTGCTATTTGATGAAGATTTTAATTTATATGAAACTTCTAAAGCAGAATCGAAGCTCCTCTTGGGGAAATGTCAAGTCTTCAGGATAAGCAATCTTAATATAGATAGTACCAAAGCTTTATTTTACCACATGGGAGAGAACACACTCTATGAAACATGTTCAGATATCTGAAAAACGTGCAGGCTTTCAGGATAGCATAAAAATAACAAAGGTTGATGCTTCTGGGGGCACGCTTCTCAGAGGGCTCGCCGAGTGTGTAAATAATTGACTTTGGCTCGTGTTGCTTACCGGTGACTTCATTGAAAATCTACACAATTCAGTTTTAGCTCTGGATTACTTCAGTTGACCTTTGTGAAGGTTTTATCTGTGTAGAGTGTTTGTTCAACTTGTTTTAATGTATGAGGGTTTTAGGGTCTCCCCCCACCACTATATTAAAGTAAAATGCTAGTAAAAGGAAAGAGGTGTGTGAATGCTGAGTGGGTTTGGCTTTTTGTAGTCAGGTTTTCTGAACATTGAGATTTTAGATGATAAATCCTGAACGTGGGGCCCCTCGGTTCTAAAATTTTTATGAAAAGCCTGTTACTTGAACTCAAACCCAAGTACTCTCATTGCCTCTTTTCTATCAATTCAGGAAGAATATTACCAGTTCACACTTTTTCAGAACGAGGGAGGATCATTTGCCGACCTTATAATAAAATGACTCGGTGCTTATTTTTAAAGCCTGATTTTAAAAATTGGATAGTATGAATAACAATAAGGAGTGAGCTACTTTTTATGGGCACCCTGTAGTTTTATAGTTCTTATTCTAAACTTAGAATTTTATATTCCTTTGGAAGAAACTACAAGCCACCATCTGTACAGACAACACCGTGGTTTGGGGCGGCGCTCCCACAGCCTCGAAGGTGCACTGCAAGTCTCAGCCATTCTCCTCTTCCTCCCGAGTTACTTTGGAATGGTCCTTTTTTTTATTTTTTTATTTTGTACATTTTGGCTACAGTGTCGGTGGTAGAATATACTATAATATGGATCATCTCTACTTCTGTATTTATTTATTTATTACTAGACCACAGTCAACCACAGTCTTCTTTTTCCCTTCCACCTCTCTTTGCCTGTAGGATGTACTGTATGTAGTCATGCACTTTGTATTAATATATTAGAAATCTACAAATCTGTTTTGTACTTTTTATACTGTTGAATACTTATACTCAAAACTTTTACTAGGTTATTGAATAAATTTAGTCTTATTAGAAAATAAAAGAGGCTGTTTTGTGGCTTTGTGTGTATAGTTGGTATGTAATAATACATTGGTTATGTTAGTTCCAAGTAGACAGTCTGGTGATTTGACGTTTTTATACCTTACAATGTGATCACCCCATTAATTCTAATAATCATCCATTACTGCAAACTTGACACAATGTTATTGACTATATTACCCTCACCTTTTCCACCCATCTCCCCACTCTCTCCCCTCTGGTAGCCATCCTTGTGGTCTCTATTTCTGAGGGTTGCCGGTTAGATTCCTGGTCAGGGCACATGCCCAGGTTTCAGAACTTACATTATCCACACTTCTATAACTTAATTGTTGCTTTATTTGTGTGTTTGGTTGATTTATTTTAGATTACACATGTAAGTAAAACCATATGGTGTTTGTCTTTTCTCTGACTTGCCTCACTTAGCATAATACCCTCTAGGTCCATTCATGTTGTTGCATATGGCAAGATTTTTAAAATATATATATTTTTATTGATTTCAGAGAGGAAGGGAGAGAGAGAGAGAGAGAAACATCAATGATGAGAGAGAATCACTGATCAGCTGCCTCCTACACGCCCCCTACCGGCGATCGAGCCTACTACCAGGCATGTGCCCTTGAGTGGAATCGAACCCGACGCTCTATCCACTGAGCCAAACCAGCTAGGGTGCATACGGCAAGATTTAACCCTTTTTTATTGCTGTGTGATATTGCACTTCTTTATCCATCCCTCCACTGTTTTAATGTTTTTGATGTGACTTTATTGTCTATGGGCATAGTGGGAGGCATCGTTGAGACTAGAGAAACTATACAATTGGATACAGGGAAAGGTGGATGTTGGCATTGGGTTCTCTAGTTCCTGGCCCTTATTAGCCATTTGAGTCACTGAATTCTGAGGGATCCAAATAGGTGCATCCCATATCAAAGTTGTGAAAACATCGTCTATGACCTGGGAAAAGTAGATCCTATGGGCCAAACGTTTTATACTCCAGTCAGAGTTTAAATTTGCTTTAGGATAGTCAGGTGGTTTTGCCAGCTATGGATCTAGTTACTATGAAGTTACTAAGTTAACCTAGGGTAGTGGAAAGATGACTTACCTATATTACCTATTGCTGTGTAATAAATTACCACACGTTCAGTGGTTTGAAGGACATTGATCTCAGTTTCTGTCCAGGCACAGTGTAGCTGGATCCTTTTCTTGGGGTCTCACAAGGCTACAGCAAGGTGTCAGCTGGGTTGCACTCCGATTAGGTGACTTGGGAATCGTCCACTTCCACACTCACTTGACACCTGCCATCTCCCAACATGGCCATTTTCTGCATGGAGCTAGCAGGTCCCCAGAGCTAGTCTGCTAGGGAGACCGTCTTCTGGGGTACAGACCACACAAGTGGAGGGAACTATGCATGAACGCCGAGAGGTGGGATGTGGGCATCGCAAGGAACACCTTAGAGCTGTGTCCGCCACGGCACCTCATTTTTTTAAACTGAATTACTTGAAATATAAGTGCTTTGTGTAGCAAGTAAAAAGAACACCCCTATGATCAAACACCTACTATGGGCAGGCAAGTTTAAACATTGTCTAAATAACCTTGCAAAGTAAAACAAAACAAAGCCTGTTTGCAGGTGAGTGGGGTGCAAGGAGGTCATGCAACTGAAATAAAGTCCGCTTTCCCAAAGCGCTTGCTCCAAACTGAACCCTGTCCCCATGGTAGCTGTGGTGGGCGCCGTCTTACCTGCCCTTGGGGGTGGTTACCTGGGTCTCTTCCGAAGGCTGACAATGAGAGGCAAGCTTTACCCTTGCCGAGAGGTTGGCCTTGACTCTAAGTCAGTTAATCAAATTTTGTTTCTTAATTTTTTTAAAAAAATATATTTTATTGATTTTTTACAGAGAGGAAGGGAGAGGGATAGAGAGTCAGAAACATCGATGAGAGAGAAACATCAACCAGTTGCCTCCTGCACACCCCCCACTGGGGATGTGCCTGCAACCAAGGTACATGCCCTTGACCGGAATCGAACCTGGGACCTTTCAGTCCGCAGGCTGACGCTCTATCCACTGAGCCAAACCGGTTACGGCTTGTTTCTTAATTTTGATGTTGAAAGTACCCTTTATAGACTGTCTGTGGAGGAAATAGTCTCCAGGGGGCTTAGTCTAAAAGTAAGTGGAGGTAGCCAGACTGACTGCTAGCTCTGCAGTGAGGAGGGGAAGGCCCCGGGGAGCCGCTCGATTCAGAGTCCCTAGGACAGTTTCCTGATGCTTCACATCTATCATTGTGCCTCACAACCATCCCGTGTGATGTTCCGTGAATGGGAAGGGAGGAGAAAGCCAAATTGGATCAAAGATAGATAATTTCACAGGCTCATGTTCTCAAAGACAGGACAGGATCTAAGGGTTCTAACAGTTTCTCGAGGGGTGGAGTTTGGTTACGCATTGTGTTGGAGAGAATGCTTCAGGTTTCAAATGTCTTGCATCCTGGTTAGAAACTGCGTATTGCATGTGGCGTAGGGGGGTCTTGGACATACTTAGTTGCAGGCTTCGGTGTAAAAGAGCTTAATCTTTCCGTTTAGAGAGACAGCAGATGTTGGCAAAGCCTGCCCGTGGTCTCCGTGTCTGAAAGGGAGGGGGTGTAATGGACTGTTTTAGAACTACATTCTCCACACTGCTATAACTTACATTAGCGTAACACTGTCCCGCTATTGGTTTTCTGTAACTGCAAGGAAGAGTGGTTGTTGTATGTTTATACTTTCAAAAGTTAAAGGCTCAAGCCCTGGCTGGTGTGGCTCGGTTGGTTGGACGTCGTCCTGTGCACCAAAGAGTTGCCGGTTCGATTCCTGGTCAGGGCACAAGCCCAGATTTCAGGCTCAATCCCCGGTAGGGAGCGGGCAGGAGGCGGCTAATCAGTGTTTTGCTTCGTATGGTTTCTCTTTCCCCTTCCCTTCCTCTATAAAAATCAATTAAAAACCAATCTTAAAAAAAAAATAAAGACTCAAAAATCTGAAGATTCTGTAGCAGGTCACTGGTAGAGTTAAAATAGGAACCTGAACAATTAGGTCTTTTTTTCTTTTCTTTTTTAAGGTAACAAGTGTATTCTTTGCCTCCAACCACTTTTACTAGTACAGTCCCTTCCAATGTTGATTCTGCCCCTACCGCTCCAAGGATGGCTGATGGCTTTCTCACTGGGACATCCAATCCCTCATTTTTCTCCCCCAGCCTCTTAGCAGCGCTTGTACCACTGACAGTTTCTTTCTTGAAATATTCTTGACTGATAGCATTGCAGTTTCCAGGTTTTCCTACCTCAGATGCCAGTGGCCCAGGGAGGATTCCTCTTCAGCCCTCTTCCCCGACCATCTCCCTTCCCACTGTCCCACATACCATCTGAACACGCAGCTGTCTCCCAAGTCTATCTCCAGGGCTTTTTGTCTAGCAGGGTGCTGGCAGAAATGGATGCCTTACTGAGATTGGATAATTTGAGGGAAGTTTAATGTGGGGACTTCACAAGGCTGTGCAAAGGGTGCAGGGAAACCCAACGGGAGTGCTGTTCCCAGGAGTGTAACACTGGGGCTAGTAATACGAGGTGCTATTAGGTTTGGAGAATGGAGGGGGGGGGAGTGGTTAATGGAACCAGGAGTCAGGCTACATAAGAAGGGCGGGATATTGGGGGAAACACCAGGGATAAATATTCCTGTCTCCAGATTGGCCAGCTCCGCCCTAGAGCTTGGCAACTCCTATTATTTTTTAGGCTTCAGTTTAGGCGTCTTGGGAAGGCTTCAGAACAACCACCACGCCCCCTTCTCCCCCAAATAAAACTTTATGCTGAGTAGGTTCCATGAAATCAGGACCATTTCTTTTTTCACCACTATCACTCCCAGAGTCTAGCCCAGTGGTTATTAGTATGTAAGTAGGAGCATAATAAATATTAACTCACTGATTGATTACGATTTTGTATTCTCAGATGTCATGTTCATAGAAGAGTTGAATTTATGCTAAGGGCTTGTTGCATTTTAAAATTTTTTAAAGTTTTATATTTGAACATTTTTTTTTACATATATAAAAAAATGGAAGGGTACAATAGTCTAACCTTTCCCTAAGTCACTAACTTGAAGCATTTTACAATATGTACTTGATGTGTTTGTTTGACTGAATGTTGTGACAGTATGACACTTCCTCCCTGAATACTTAAGCATTCATCTCCTTAGAATAAGGATATTCTACATAAACCCACAATGCCCACAATAACTCAGTAATATTCAATACCAGAGGCCCGGTGCACAAAATTCATGCACGGGTAGGGTCCCTAGGCCTGGCTGGCAATCAGGGCCGATTGGGGCCTTCTGGCTGCCAGCCAGGGCCTTCCTTCCCAGGCTGCCAGCTGTGGCCGGGGCCTTCCTTCATTCTGTGCTGCCCCCTGGTGGTCAGCGCATGTCTAGCGAGTGATGGGTCTCCTGATTGAACGCCCAAGGGGACACTTTGCATATTAGCCTTTTATATATATAGATGATCATCTTTCCCCATGGTTTGAAAATGTCTTTTGAAACTTTTCTCTCATCCAGGATGTAATCTAGGTCCATGCATGCTTTAGGTTATGTCTCTCCTCTTAATTTGGAAGAGTTGTTTCCCCCTTCCCTTTTTTCTCCATGACATTGAACATTTTGAAGTATCCTGATTCAGTTGTATAGTGTTCCATATCCTGGACTTTTTATGGTTGTTTTCTTAGTAGATATGGATGACACTTTTTGGCAAGAATGAAACACAGGCTGTGTGGTGCATCTCTTGCATCATATCAAGAGCCTCACAATGTTGAGTTGCTCCACTCTTGGTGATGCTAAGATTGGTCCCTTCGTTGGGATGGTGACTGCTAGATCTTTCTATTTCAGAGTGATTATATATATATTCTAGAGGCCCGGTGCATAAAATTCGTGCACGGGGGGGGGGGGGGGTATCCCTCAGCCCAGCCTGTACCCTCTCCTGTGGGATCGGGCCTAAACGGGCAGTCAGACATCCCTCTCACAATCCAGGACTGCTGGCTCCCAACTGTTCGCCTGCCTGCCTACCTGATTGCCCCCTAACCACTCCCCTGCCAGCCTGATCGATGCCTAACTGCTCCCCTGCTGGCCCGGTTGCCCCCAACTGCCCTCCCCTGCCGGCCCGGTCACCCACAACTGCCCTCCCCTGCTGGCCTGGTCACCCCTAACTGCCCTCCCCTGCTGGCCTGATCGCCCACAATTGCCCCCCCCTGAAGGCCATCTTGTGGTGGCCATCTTGTGTGTTGGAGTGATGGTCAATTTGCATACTGGTCATGGCTAATTAGCATATCTGGTCATGACTGTGAGGGTGTTGTGACCAATTTGCGTAT
The DNA here is from genome assembly GCF_000147115.1 of Myotis lucifugus. Lineage (NCBI taxonomy): Eukaryota > Metazoa > Chordata > Mammalia > Chiroptera > Vespertilionidae > Myotis > Myotis lucifugus. The sequence goes on from NW_005871078.1 coordinate 7,111,890, forward strand.
TACCCTTTTATAGGTGTACATATCTATCTATCTATCTATATATATATATATATATATACACACATATATATGTATATGTAAATCAATAGTCTGTGGGGTGATATTGTGAGACTTTTAAAATAACCTTGTACTCAAGTATTCATTGAGCACCTATGTCCAAGGCCCTACTAAGTGTCTAAATCAGCCGTGGGCAAACTACGGCCCGCGGGCCAGATCCGGCCCGTTTGAAATGAATAAAACTAAAAAAAAAAAAAAGACCGTACCCTTTTATGTAATGATGTTTACTTTGAATTTATATTAGTTCACACAAACACTCCATCCATGCTTTTGTTCCGGCCCTCCGGTCCAGTTTAAGAACCCATTGTGGCCCTCGAGTCAAAAAGTTTGCCCACCCCTGCTCTAAATAGTCCCTGACACTTGAGAACGGTAATCCTTAAGTCCTTTAAGAATCCTAGCTCACTAAGGTTATGTGCTTATTCTTGCCATTTCATTGGCATTTGACTTATATTTTCTTGATTTCTCTGTGGCTCCCATTCAGAAGTAAAGATGTGGTGAATAGAGGGTAGGGTTTATGTTGGGCATGTGAGCTTGTTCATATCACCAAGGCATAGATGAAAAAACAATGAATTTGAGTCAGAAGACTTGAGTTCAGATCTTGGCTCTGGTACTTCGTGGCTTTATGACCTCTGATGATACCTTTTCTCTGAGCTCATTTCTTTCCCTGTAAACTGGGGGAAATTAATGGAGTTGTGGTAAGAATAAAACGAGAGAATGTATCATAAACGTGATGGGTGCCCCCAGTGATACATTTGTGTTACATTTGTTCTTTTAATCTAGCATTGAGGTCTAATTGGCATAGTAGGAATGAAAACTTTTTATTATCTATAGTTATGGCGGACACAGGAGAGGTCTCATACAGTTCACATCAGATACATAACCCCTCGGAAAAAAAACAACAACCCTAAAGCTTTCTTAAGCGTCAGTGTTTAAAGGAGAAAATGTATTCACTATAGAATTATTATGCTTTGGCAGCACATGAATCCCAGGAATGGGAACTTGAAGAGAGGGCATGAAGTCATGCCAGGTATAATTAAGCTACACAAAAGTGTGCAGAAATCCAGGGAGTGGCCCACGCAGGCTCTCAGGATGATCTCTGAAGGGTGAAATTGGGCTGTGCGGTAACAGTACCGGGAAGCCAATTCATAAAGCGTGCTGAAATAGCACCACATACCTCTTAGCTTCAAGGCCCCAATCTCCAGAGAGTTTAAACCCGGCCAGCCTAGCCTCCTGGATCAACTCCAAGGGAGCACCAGTCCCATTGTAGCAGGAATGCTGCCCCGTCCTCCACTGAGGCTGGCGCCAAAGACTGTGCGGCTGGGGTGCACAATTGCAGGGGGCGATTGGCTCTCGTAGCTGAGACTCTGCTTTTTAAACTCGTCATTAGACAGATTTCAGGTCTCTGTAACATTTTCTTTTCCCAATAAGCCAGTGATGAGGATGCAGCAGAAATATCTGGCTGTATAGAGAACCTCCTGGGGATGCCAATCTGTCAGTTGTTAAAACGAAGAAATCTGTTATAGTTCAACATAATTTCCATTTTCTTCTGAACTCAAACCATTTCATATGTTCCCAGTAAACTGAATTATTGAGGAGGCTGCCATATAAAGTGTCAGAAGAACTAAGTAAGCCCTTTGCTATTATTTAAATAAACATCAACTATTCTATGTCTCTTCCTTAACACATACATATCACGATATGAATGTCCACGAGGGGGCGCTACTCACACATGCTACTCTGAGACTGTGATCCTCCAGGTAGGCACCCTCAGTTTACCTACCCAGTTAGTTGTGGAGCTGAAACTGAAGTTAATCCATTGCTTTATCCACAGTCAGCTAAATAGTTATTTTCACTTAAGTATAAGCCTTAGAAACATTTAAAATGTTTGGAGAACCCATTTCTATTTCCTTTTCACCAAGATAATTTTTTAAAAATATTTTATTGATTTTTTACAGAGAGGAAGGGAGAGGGACAGAGAGTTAGAAGCATCCATCAGCTGCCTCCTGCACACCCCCTACTGGGGATGTGCCCACAACCGAGGTACATGCCCTTGACCGGAATCTAACCTGGGACCTTTCAGTCCGCAGGCCGACGCTCTATCCACTGAGCCAAACCGGTTAGGGCTCACCAAGATAATTTTAATTTTTAATACAAACTTAAAGTGAACCCTTAACCGCTTTCCACAGTTAATTTTAAATGATCACAAAACAGAAAGAAAATACAGGTGTACCCCTTGAAATGCCCTTACTCCAGAAGACTGCCATCGTGGGTAAACACATGCTCCTGTGGGACTCAGTGCTTGGATATCACAGATGCTGTGGCCATAGTCCTGAAGGTTAGGACCAGCCTGGACGTCTGTCCACTGTGTTTTTGGAGATTAAATTGATGTCATACAATTGAGGCCAGAAGTTACCAAGCACCCACTCCATTCCCTCCCCTAGAGACCCTGATTGATCTGGTTGTGACTGTAGCTTGTAGGTACTATCTGTACCGCTGTGGTTTCCCAAGTAGTAAGCAAGGCTAGTCCATGGAGGATTAGCAAGTAAAAATTAAAACGCCTATTTCTGTTTATTTTTCTTCCCCCCCCCCCCCATTCCCATAATGTTATATTAGTTTGGGGTATACAGCAATAATTTGATACTTGCATATATTGCAACATGATTGCAATAAATCTAGTTACCATTCGCCACCATACATAGTTACAAAAAATATTTTTCTTGTGTTGAAAACTTTTAAGATCTATTTTCTTTTGTTTTTAACGTTTTAATAATACGAGCATAGTGCTATATGTGTATAATACATTTTTAAAAATTAAGTGTAGATACTCATTTTTGATACTCAGGTGTGTCCTGCTCTGTATGTGTACAGCATGTCAATGAGAAGGTTACATTAAAAATACCTGAAGATCGCTGCTCTAGAGACCGTAGAGCGGTGGAGGGTTGGTAGTGGGGGCTGTTTGTTTCCAGGAGCTCATTTTGGTGAAATATTAGAGAAAGTGGGCCTCCGGACCTCTCCTCCTCGGTCCGAAGGGAAGGAGGATGACAGTGGCCAGAGCTGTCTTACATTACATGCTTATCGAGCGGCTGTTTCCTCTCCCACAGGGTCATGTTTCCTCTCCCCTTCATCGCGTGGAGTGGTGTGCTTTTCAGAATGGGCTGTCCTCCCTCGGGAGTCAAGTTATTCAGCGTGCCTTGTCATTGATGGAAAAGAAAAGACACCCTGGTGTTACCTGGGGACTTCTAGGTTCCTCCTTTCCTCTCCCATTCAGTTGGACACCCACGATTCTCAGCCCCAAATTGTATTTTCTTAATCACGTTGAAACTCCATAGAAGATAAGTAGGAATGCTCAAACTGACCAAACTATTGAGTGTGCTGAAATGGGTGGGGACAGATAAAATTGCTTGCAGGGCTTTGTAAGGAAGGAAGGCTAAGTTATTTAGATTTAGCTGTTGTAAGAAAGAAGCTACATGCCTGCCCTAACAGGATAGGTAACGGAGACTACGAGGAAATAGTAGAAAGAGGTTCTCCCGGAGCAGAATCAATCAAGTCAGAACATTTTGGGAAAAATTACTAGTGGGTGGTAGAAACCGAGAACACTTGTTTCAGGGAAAAGGAATATGATTCCATAATAGTGGTATGTTGCAAAGTTATTTATTTGTTCAATCATCTGTTTAAGAAATATTGAATTCTTATTCCACACCAGGTGGACTGCACACTACCCTGCTCTCAGGTGCCTTGCAGTCTTGGGACGCACAGTAGGAAGTGCTCAGCGGGGTGAGTACAGGGTGCGGTGTCAGCACTGGGAAGCGCTTCCCAACAAGTCCCGCCGGTTTAGCGGGAGATGTCAGGTTACATTTACTGAGTATTTTTGTTCCAGGCTCTGTGCTCAGCACTTTAAAAATGACATTGACTTTTTAAAACTATTCTACTTTATTATTATTATTGTTTTCAATATATTTTTATTGATTTCAGAGAGGAAGGGAGAGGGAGAGAGAGAGAGAAACATTAATGATGAGAGCGAATCATTGGTCTGCTGCCTCCTGCACGCCTCATACTCAGGATCGAGCCTGCAACCCGGGCACATGCCCCGACTGGAATTGAACGGTGACCTCCTGGTTCATAGGATGCTCAACCACTGAGCCAAGCCAGCTGGGCAAAATGACTCTACTTTAAAACCAAAGTTTTTAATGAACTCCAAGGTTGTACTCATTTTACAGATGAGAAAAGAGAGGCCCAGAAAAGCCAACTAGTAAGAAACAATTTTGATGCCAATACCAAGAATTTCTGTAAGTACAAATCTAAGAAAATAGAAACTAATTTAAAGAGTATTTATATCATAAAAGGCCTGGGGTCGTAATGCCGTAACGGCGTCACGTCCAAACAACCGGTCACCAGGAGGTGCATAGAGCACCTCTTGTGGGCCAGTACTCATGGCTCGCGCGGGCGGGGCTGGCGGGGTTTGCATGGGACTGGTGGGGCGGATGCGGGGCTGGGGGGGGGGAGGGGCGTGCAGCGAAGAGGGCTCAGCAAGGCAGGTGCCAGGAGGGCGGGGGAGGGGAGTGTGGCGCGGGTCCCCAGGTGGCGAGCAGAGGTGCTCCTGCCACGGGGGAATGGTGGGGGTACATGGGGCGGCGTTGGGGGGAGGCGGTGCATGGGGGAAGGGCGTGAGCTGGGAGCGTCGTGGGGCGCCAGCAGCATCCAGGGAGCGTGTGAGGCGTTGCGGGGCGGGGACAGGCCCTGATGGCAGGCTAGGCCTAGGGGACTCTACACGCGCACGATTTAATTGTGCGCTGGGCCTCTAGTTTATAGATAAAAGAAACAATGTAGTCATTGAAAATGTAAGCTTCCCTGGGTAAATCGATTTTCAAACCTTTTATCCGAGTATAATACATGAAGAGAAAGGCACGATCATAAATGTACAGTTCAGTGAATTTTAATAACTGGGCACATATTTAACTTACTTCCATTTTAAGAAGTGGAACATCACCAGTTTGCCAGAAGGCTCCCTCTGTTCCTTCCCTTGACTTTTAAAGATTCGCCCTGGCCCAGTAGCTCAGTTGGTTAGAGCATCATCCTAATATGCCAGTGGATTGTGGGTTTGGTCCTTGGTTAGGGCACATATAAGTATCAACCAATGAATCATAAGTAAGTGGAGCAACAATGTTTCTCTCTCTCTCCCTGTTCCTCTCTCTCTAAAATAAATCAATAAATAAAATTCAAAATATTATTAAAATATAGATTAATTTTGCCTCTTCATACTTTATATGGAATTGTACAGCATGTCTTCTTTCTGTCTGCCTTTTTTTTTTTTTTTGCTAACCCTTGTTTGTGAGAGTCATCTATATTGTGGCATATAGTTTTAGACCATTCTCCTTACTGTATGCTATTTTATCATGTGAACGTACCATACCTTTTTCTTAGATATTTGGGTAGCTTCGATGAGCATAGTAGCATGTGTCTTTTGGTGATCATATGGATGCATTTCTGTTTGGTATCTACCGCCTGGACTTATTGCATTATAGGCTATGCATTTGTTCTGTTTTAGGAGTTATCGGGAAATGGTTTTCCTAAATGTCTGAATCATTTCGTACTCTACCAGCAGTGAGTGAGAGTCCAACTGTGCCACATCCTTGCTAGCATGTGGTATTTTGCATCTTTTCATTTTAGCCATTCTGGTCACGTTTTAATTTTCATCCAAATATTCCTGATGACTGATCGGTTGAGTAACTTTTCATGTTTATTTATTTATTTATTCATTTATTTTTTACATTTTATTTATTTTTTATGTATTTTTTTCTTTATTGATTAAGGTATTACATATGTGTCCTTATTGCCCCATTGCCCCCCCTCCCCCTGACTCATGCCCTCACCCCCCCCTGGTGTCTGTGTCCATTGGTTAAGCTTATATGCATGCACACAAGTCCTTTGGTTGATCTCTTCTGGAGGGGTCTCTCTTTTCCACCCCTCCAGAATGGAAAGAGAGTGGTCCGGTTCTTTGAGTAGGGGCAGCTGGGAATTTGAGAAATATGAAAGAAAGAGACAGACATGAAGATGGAAGAAAAAAGCTGGGACCGGGTGGGACCACTGTCCTCTTCTTCTGATGGAGAGACAGGGACCCAGCACCAAAACCAAGTGTTTATTTTATACCCCCAATACCAGGAAGTAACATCAGTTCTGGGCGGACCGAGTCCTATTCATTCCTGGTGCTTGGCTGGATTTACATAATAAAACCCACTCCCGGACACCTGGGCAAAAGTGAAGGTCAAGCTGAGAACACTTCTGTCTTTTTGGCAAAATGCGGATCCAGGACGTGGCTCTGCCTACCGCCCTGGATTCAGCTGACAATTTATTAAAGAAATGCCCATGTGCCTTCCCAGGGGCCCTCTACACTCTTCCCCTGACCCCCACCCTCCCCTACCTTCCTTCGGAGGTTTGACGGTCTGATTGATGCTCTCTGTCTCTGGATCTGTTTTTGTTCATCAGTTTATGTTGTTCATTATATTCATTATATGAGTGAGATCATGTGATAGTTATCTTTCTCTGACTGGCTTATTTTGCTTAGCATAATGCTCTCTAGTTCCATCCATGCTGTTGCAAATGGTAAGAACTCCTTTTTTACCGCAGCATAGTATTCCATTGTAATTAGATTGTCTTGCTGATTTGTAAGAGTTTTATATGTATTCTGGCTATGTGGGATGTGTGTGTGTGTGTACATGTATAAATGGCAAATATTTTTCCCCACTCTGTAGGTTGCCTTTTAGATTTCTTAATAGTATCTTCTGAATAGTATCTTCTTAATTTTAATTTTGGCTGGTGAGTAGGGAGGTGTGTCTGGCTTGGTCAACCCTATGTTTTGAGGAACTGAGAACTGCTGAGTTTTCATATAATTCCAAACACTTTCAAACACATACCTGGGGTGGGGATTGCTGTTGTTTTTTCTTGCTTTATTTGACACTAGAGGCCTGATGCACAAAATTCTGCTGTTTGGTTTAATTAGCATATTAGCTCTTTATTATACAGGATAATTGACAAATAAAATTACAAAATATTTAAAGTGTACAATGTGATGGCTTGATAAACATAATACTTATATGTATTATGAAAAGATTCCTTAATAAGTTAATTGACACAGATGTTCTTGATTTTAAGTGTGTTTTTTAAAAAAATTGATTTTAGAGAAAGGAAGGGAGAGGGAGAGAGAGAGAAAAACATCAATGAGAGAGAATCACTGATTAGCTGCCTCCTGCAGAACCCCTACTGGGGATCGAGCCTACAAAAATACCACATGATCTCACTCATTTATGGATAATTAAGACCATTATAAACTGATGAGCAAAAATAGATACAGAGGCAGAGCAACATCGAACAGACTGTCAAACTACAGTGGGAAGGCCGGGGAGGGTTGTGGGGGTGGGTAAGAAATCAACCGAAGGACTTGTATGCATGCATATGAGCATAACCAATGGACACAAGACACTGGGGGGTATGGGAGGCTAGGGGAGGGTCAAGGGGAGAAAAAAAAGGAGACATATATAATACTCTTTGTAATACTTTAAGCAATAAAACAATTAAAAAAAAAAAAAAGAGTAGGTCTTCCTTCCCTGGCTGCCTGCACTGGCTTCCCTCTGGCACCCGGGACCCATGCTTCCCTCTGGCTGCCAGCAGGCACCTGGGACCCGGGCTTCCCTCACAGTCCGACTTCGTCCAGAAGGTCATCTGAAAGGACATCTGGAAGGACATCCGGTCTAATTAGCATATTACACTTTTATTATTATAGACTAGAGGCCCGATGTATGAAATTCATGCACGGGGCTCGGCCCTCGCAGCCCTGGCTGTCCCAGCCGGTCCTTGCACCCCAGCTTCTTCCGGAAGGGCATCTGGATGGTCGTTCTGCTGTTTGGTTTAATTAGCATATTAGCTCTTTATTATACAGGATAATTGACAAATAAAATTACAAAATATTTAAAGTGTACAATGTGATGGCTTGATAAACATAATACTTATATGTATTATGAAAAGATTCCTTAATAAGTTAATTGACACAGATGTTCTTGATTTTAAATGTGTTTTTTAAAAAAATTGATTTTAGAGAAAGGAAGGGAGAGGGAGAGAGAGAGAGAAACATCAGAGAGAATCATTGATTAGCTGCCTCCTGCAGACCCCCTACTGGGGATCGAGCCTACAATCCAGGCATGTGCCATGACTGAGAATCTAACCATGACCTCCTGGTTCATGGGTCTACCTCAACCACTGAGCCACACCAGCCTAGCAAGATGTTCTTGAACTCACTCATACTAATTTATCACCTTTTTTCTTTATGGGTGATGTTTTTTTATGTCCTGTTTAAGAAATCTTTGTTACAGGTATACTGTTAAATGGACTTTATATGGAAAAGGAGGCTTTCCATTAATAGGCAGTGGAGGAAACAAATAGTGTCATATACAAAAATTATCTCAAAGTAGATCAAAGACCTAAATGTAAGAGCTAAAACTCTTAAAAGGAAGCCTAGGTGTACATCTTCATGGTCTTGGATTAGCAACAGTTTCTTAAATATGACACCAAAGGCACAAGCAATGAAAGAAAATAATAGATAAATTGGACTTCATAAAAATTAAAGGCCACTGTCGAGAAAGTGAAAACACAGCATATAGAATGGGAGAAATATTTGCAAAGAATATATCTGATAAGGGCATAGGATCCAAAATATACAAAGAGCTTGTACAACCGACTGTAAAAAGACAGACAGCCCAATTAAAAATGGGCGAAGCATTTGAAGAGACATTTCTTTGAAGAGGATCTACAAATGACCAGTAAGCACATGAAAAGACCTTTAACTTTATTAGTCATTAGGAGATTGTAAATCAAAACCACAATTAGATACCACTTGGCACCTACTAGGATAGCTATAACAATCATTTTTAAAAGGAAAATAACAAGTGTTGGTGAGGATGGAGAAATTAGAACCCTTACACATTGCTGGTGGGAATGTAAAATGGTGCAACCACTGTGAAAACAGTTTGGTGGTTCCTCATAAAGTTAAAGCGTTACCACATAACCCAGCAATTCCACTCCCAGGTATACACTGTACCCAAGAGAATTAAAAACACAGTCCCACACAAAAATGGGAACAAAAATGTTCATAGTATCGCTATTCGCAATAGTAGAAAGGAGAAAGAACCCAAGTGTCCTCAGTTGATGAATGGATAAGCAAAAGTGGTATATCTATGTAATTGAATATTCTCCAGCCATAAAAAAGGAATGAAGTACCGATACAGGCCACAACATGGATGAATCTTGAAAACACGTTGCTAAGTGAAAGAAGCCAGACATAAAAGGACACATGTAGTGTAATTCCGTTCATGTAAAATGCCCAGGATAGGTAAATTCATAGAGACAGGAAGATTAGTGGTTCTCGGGGATTGGCAATAGGGGAAATTGGGAGTGATTTCTAATAATATGGGGTTTCTTTTTGGGGTGATGGAACTATTCTGGAATTAGATACTGGCAATGGTTGCACAACCTTGTGGAAATACTAAAAACTTCTGAATTGTACACGCTAACATGCTTAAAGTGACAAATTTTTGTTTTGTAAACTTTCTCTCAAAAATTGACAAAAAAATTAGCTACAAAGTTTGTTCAATCAATTGCTATTTTTTTTTATATTTTATTGATTTTTTTACAGAGAGGAAGGGAGAGAGATAGAGAGTTAGAAACATCAATGAGAGAGAAACATCGATCAGTTGCCTCCTTCACAGCCCCCACTGAGGATGTGCCCGCAACCAAGGTACATGCCCTTCACCGGAATCGAACCTGGGACTGGAATAGAACCCGGGACCCTTCAGTTTGCAGGCTGACGCTCTATCCACTGAGCCAAACCGGTTAGGGCTCAATTGCTATTTTTAATATAAAAAATGTAAGTGTTCAATGATGGTTACTCTTTGAATTGTGCTAGAGCCATATGTACAAATTTGTAGAAATTAATTTATTGAACTAAAAAGATGTTCATGATACTGAGTAAAGAAAAACCAATTATAAAATAATATTTAAAGAATGATCCTATATTTGGAAAACTATAGCAAAAACAAAAACAGCCCTGGCCAGGATGGCTCAGTTGGCTGGGCGTCAGTCATCCCATGCACCAAAAGGCGGCCAGTTCAATTCCCAGTCAGGGCACATGCCCAGGTTGTGGGCTCAGCCCCTGGTAGGGGGCACCCAGAAGCCGATTGATATTTCACTCTCACATCGATGTTTCTCTCTCTTTCCCTTTCTCTCTAAAAATCAATAAAAACATTCTTTAATAAACAAAATACACTAGAGAGTGAGAGACTGGAAGGGCATACACTAAAATTTAGATAGTTCTGGGGCCAGTATTTTTTTTTTTGCCTCCTATTGTTCTCTGATTTTTCCACAATAAACTTACGTTATATTTTTTTTTAAGTTATGTTAAAAACAAAGGTCAAGAGCCACAGGAGTGTTCTTCATGGCACAGTTGGTTTTAGCTCTAGCTCTGAAATTTGCCTCCCAGGTCTCCCTTCCTCTTTCTCGTTCCCATAACTAAGTTATGTGCAAGAACTGGCCAGTGGATGAGTCTGGAAGTTTTGCAGACCTGCACCTCTTTGACTGGCTGGCCAAAGGTGCGTTTTCCTCAGAGTCAGGAGAACACGAACATTGAAGGGGAAAGAGAAGGGTCTCCAGGTAATAAAGGAATCGATGTAAAAAAATGTCATTAGGCAAACGGTACCTATAACTGATAGACCGCCTGCTGCTGGACTGTGTCCTCGGGCCCTTCATACCTCCCTAGTGAAGGAACTCAAAGAGACCAGCGGGTTGACAATAAAATTGTTATGGCCGCACCTGGGAATGCTACTGTAATTATGGGTCTCTGAGCGCTTTCCTGCAATTCCAGTTTTCAGATGTTTAAAACTTCCCTCCACATTGAAACTTCGAACCTCCGACTGCAGCCCAGAGATTTCATTAACCACAACAGCGCCTTTTGATTGGGGAGAAAAGGAAAACAGGCTAAATATTTTATATCCTCCCACACTTTGATTTTAAAGTAAAACTTTTTGTATATTTAGCCGGCTTACAAACAATATGAAACAACATTTCTAAAGCATTTTAAAATGACTGATGGAAGTTGAACATTTCTAAAAACTCCAGTAAATTATAAAATAATGTTTGCTATCAGCCACAGGGAAACTAGGAGACATTTATTCGCCCTTGACTAGTTGTATGACTTTGGAAGATTTGCATAACCTCCGTGCTTTGTTTTTCTTTATGAAAAACGGGATCACAATAAAACCTGCTTCACTGTGGCAGCCGTGAGGTACAACACAAAGATCGCCCTTTAAGAAACGGACTTGCTGTTTCAGCTCTAAGGAGTCAGTGCTTTGGCTGTTAACACTCTTAGCTTCCACCTCTGATTTTTTTTTTAAATACATTTTTATTGATTTCAGAGAGGAAGGGAGAGGGAGAGAGAGAGATAGAAACATCAATGATGAGAGAGAATCATGGATAGGCTGCCTCCTGCACGCCCACCACTGGGGATGGAACCCGCAACCTGGGCATGTTCCCTGACTGGGAATCAAACTGTGACCTCCTGGTTCATAGGTCGATGCTCAACCAATGAGCCACACTGGCCTGGCAGCTTTTATAGTTTTTTAAGAGATTAGATTGGCTAGACTTTTTCTGTCATTCCCAAGCTTATTGGTTGTTTATTTGAAGTCATTTAAAAAATACCTTCTGTGATGTGATTCCCATCATTTTCCTACCTGGAAGCACCTATTGGATATTGATGGGTGCAGCTGGACAGCAGAGATTTTAGTAATCTTTTATGCTTTTTGGTAAATGCAACACAAAATAAGCAATGCAAATATCCACCGCTTGTTTACCATGAATGTGTACACTGGAGCATGTCCCATTTAGGTGGGGGCACACTCTATGACTAAGATTCACCAGAGAAGCTGGTCAGGCAGGTTTTTGCCTTGAACATCCTTGGTATTCGTTGGAATGTAAGAAATGCAACTTTGTCAGAAATATTCTCTCCAAAAATGTAACCCTCAGGACTGTCAGATACAATTTGACTCCTCAAGTCTTTGTGGCTAATACCAAGTCTATCTAAATAGAGTATCAGGTGTTCTATTCTTGGCTGCTTTTGGTTGTTTTTTTTTCTTTTTTCTATAAGATGCTGGTTTTTCCTTGCCACAATGGTCTCTGGGCAGAAAAGGAAAGTCAGTTTACTTCTCAGTGATGGGCAGAGTAAAAGTGACCATGAGTCTATAGGAAAGGCACAGTGCTGTACTTGAGGGCAGTTACTGTTTATGTAGTCTTAATTTTCCACAATACTTAGCATTAGTGATGTGCATATTATAGTTTCTGAAAGTAAATATAGGGGATGTGTTAAAATGTGTGTGTGTGTGTGTGTGTGTGTGTGTGAACTGTGGAGTGAGCCATCATAGTTTATTAATTTTTATATGTTTATTTGAAAGGGCGAGGGCTATGCCCTCCATCTGGCCCCGTATCCTCCATGTTGGGGCAGCAGCCATGTGCTCAGGAAGGTACCTTCTTCCCGGAAGCCCAAGCCTCTGCTAGCCATGCCCAGGATTTCTTTAAACTAACCAATGACAATCAAGGGAAGTGCACGCCATAGAGATGACCACGTCCTGTGTAACGAGACACTGACTTGCGCCTGGCCAATTGGCAGGGCCCACAGTCCCCTCTCCTACCCTGACTCCACCCCCCTATAAAACTCCTCTTCACACCGGGCTAGGTCTCTCTCTGCTTCCTGCCGCTGCGTCGGTGAGGTGGGGGAGCCGAGCTAGCTCGAATAAAAGACTCTCTGCTTTTGCATCGGACTCGGCTGGCTCCCTGGTATGGTCTAATGGGGATCTTGAAATCTGGGCATAACATATTTAAAAAATGTTTTTATTGATTTTAGAGAGAAAAAAAGGGAGAGGAAGAGAGAAACATAGATATGAGAGAAACATAGCTCAACTGCCTCCTGCACACCTCCTACAGGGGATAGAGCCTGTAACCCAGGCCGGGAATTGAACCGGTGACCTTTAGGTGCATAAGACGCTCAACCAACTGAGCCACACCGGCCAGGTTTATGTGTTTATTATAAGGTTAAACGAAATGTACACATCCACAATATGTGGATTTGATTATCTTCAACATGGCAATCTCCTGGCTCTTTCACCATTATCGGGTTTATAACTTTCATGAAATCTTTGTTGTAATGTACCCCACGAATCACAGAAGGACGCTTCAAGAAGTCGAATTAAAGAGTCACATTTATTGCAATCTGGGACTATGAGGGGCCATTCCCCAAATCTCATAGTGATAAGATGGTGGCAAAACCAGACTTACATAGGCAAAGATCACAAAGGTATTGATTACATCTCAAGGTTTGGAATGAGGAACCTGGTTTGCAAAAAAAGCAGTTTGCAGAAGCAGCATATTAATTATAGTTTTGGGTCTCTGGGGTCACAGAGTTGCCAGGAACACATTATCTAGAGCCCTTGGGTCTTGAGACCACTGAGTTGCCAGGAACACATTATCTAGAGCCCTCGGGTCTGGAATGAGGAACCTGGTCAGACTTAAGCATGTTATCTAAATTACAGTTTTTGTTCTGGGTCTCTGGAACACTGAGTCAACAGGGACACGTTAACTGGAGCCCTCTGACCTTGGGATAATTGTGCTGTCCTGTTTCCCAGGTACAGAAGAATGTACTTTCTAAAACCAGTAAGATAACAATCAATGGGATAGTCATTCAATCGAATGGGATGATTTATACAATTCAGAAAATCAAAATAACTTTTCTATTGTTAAGCCAGACAACAGGGTTAGAGTTAAACTACAGTTTCTACCTGAGATGGTTGCTACCATACTTCATCTTCAACTTCGTTAAGCAAACATTTTTTAAGAACTGGAATCCTTCAGCAGCAAGCATGGTCAGAGAGGGCACTGTTTGCTTTGCTCCAACTGAGCACCTGTTCTCTGGGGGTGCTAAGAGGCTCATCAGGAATATGACAACAGAAATAGATGCTCTCCCATTAAACTCTATTCTAAGGAACACATTCCCTAATTCTTGTAGCATTTAAGCCAATTTATTAGAATCCTGAAGAGGATTTGTATATGAAAACAGGATGGGAGGAGAAGACTGTTAAGATTCCTTTTGTATTACAAGAGAACTGTACTTGAGAATTAGATTCCTGAAATCAACAGCTTTTACTGCTTCATCAAGGACATTGGTAAGTGCAGCTGACGTTTTGGGCTGGTGCCTGGCTGTAGAGTACAGTGACTGCTCTACAGTGTGGAGTCACTGACTGGACTTGGTCTAAGGTGCCAGCAGTTTTCCCACCATTGCTTTTCCACCATCAGTGCAAATGTCAATGTTATGCCCAGATTTCAGGATCCCCAAAAGACCACACCAGGGAGCCAGCCGTGTCCGATGCAAAAGCAAAGAGTCTTTATTCGAGCTAGCTCGGGCTCCCCGTCTACCACACTCGCCGACGCAGTGACAAGAGGCAGAGAGCGAGCCAACTCTGTGGGGAAAGGGGTTTTATAGTAAGGAGAGGAGAGAGGACTGTGGGCCCTGCCGATTGGTCAGGCGCAAGTCGGTGTCTTGTTACACAGGATGTGGTCGTATCTATGGCGCGCACTTCCCTTGATTATCATTGGTTAGTTTAAAGAAATCCTAGGTGTGGCTAGCAGAGGCTTGGGCTTCCAGGAAGAAGCTCCTTGTTGAGCACATGGCTGCTGCCCCAAAATGGAGGATTCGGGGCAAGATGGAGGGCATAGCCCTCGCCCTTTCAGTCAACAGAGTGAAAAGGCAAGTAATGTCTTTTATTATGAAAACAATCATTTTTAATCCACTCTGACAATTGAAGCAGGAATTTTAGGGGGATATAGGCAGGCTTAGGGATTTTTTAAGAATTGGGGTCCATGGAAAAAACACAGGCCCACAGACTGGGAGGATATACATTTCCATAACACAAGGAAGCCAGGTGCAGTTGTATCTCCATAAGACAAGGGAGCAGCAACAGTTGCATTTACATAAGACAAGGGAACTGGAAGTAGCCAGGAAAGATCTATAATAAAGACAAGGAAGCCCTTCATTCAGATGGAAAAGAAGAAAGCCCAGAGGAATGGAAGGACTAGGAGGCAGGAGGGCCTTAGGAATCACTATAGTAACCAATTCGAAGGGGAATATTGACCAATCAGAGGGGATATCAGGACACAGGATCTGCAGCCTTTATAAGCCATAGGGAAAAGGAACTCAGTGGGACTCTTCCCCCTCCCTACATGGGAGTCTGTTCTTGGGACTCTTTCCCCTCCCTACGTGGGAGTCTGTACTTGTTCTTCAATAAATCTCCATCTTTGCTATACCACCTTCTGTCCGTGGATTCATTCTTCGATTCCGGCGGACAAAGAATCCGGGTTCCAGTCCAAAAATTCGGTATCACAATCATTTTCTTTTAGTTAATCTGTTTACAATTAATGCCATCACCAATGTATTTGCATTTAATTTAAATCTAGCATCTTCTATTTTATCCCATGTGTTCTGTTCTTTTTTTCTAGTTTTTATTGCTTTCTTTTGGAGTAATCATTTTTTATTATTTCATTGTTCCCCCCATCCCTTAGCTTTGTTTGTTTACTATTCTTTTAGAGGTCGCCCAAGACTTTTAACATGATTCCTTGATTAAAATTTTAATATGAATAAGTACTTTTTTCACTTCCTGGATAGTGTGAGGACTTTGAACAATTTTACTTCATTTACCTTTCTCCTGACTTAAAATTTTTTTTTATTTTGAAAAAAATTTTACACCATCAAAACGTTGCAGTGATAGTGCAATAAACTTCTATATACCCTTCATACTGATTCACCAATTGTTGACATTTTGCTCTCTCTCTTGCTGTTTTTAAAAAAATTTGTCGACAGTATTACAGATGTCCCCCATTCCCCACCCCCCCTCCATTTTGCCCCCCTCCATTCAGCCCTCTTAGTTTTGCTCTTAAAATCATTCAACTGATTGGACAAGGCCCACCCAGATTCTCAAGGATAATCTCCTTTATTTAAAGCCAATTGATTGTAAATGTTAACCATATCTAAAAAAATACCTTCACCTAGATTAGCGTTTAGTTTAGTAAGTGGGTACTATGGCCTAGCCAATTTGACATATAAAACTAACCAACACAAAGCACACCAGTTTCTTACTAGCTGTAGGTCAGGGAATATAATAGCCATCTATACTTTCCATCCGTCCATTCATTCATCCGTCCATTCATTCATCATTCATTCATCCATCCATCCATTCATTCGTCATTCATTCATTTCAGAACTATTTCCTGAGCACCAGCCATGTGCCAGACACTGTTAGGTGCATGGATACATATTCTAAGATTCAGACAACTGACTTACAAATAACTGTTACAATACAAACTACTTGTCAGCTGGAACCTTTTTGTAAATATTTAAGGCTGTTGCCTTTTTCTTTTTTACTTAATTTATTTCCTCCAGGACATAAACAGGAATGTATTCATTGTCATGACTTTCACCAATCTCCTTGCATAGTTCCTTGTCAAATAAATATAAATATCTTCTATAAAAAAACCTTTAAAATGTTTTTATTGATTTTAGAGAGAGAAGAAGGGAGAGGGAGAGAAGCATTCATCGGTTGCCTCCGGCATGCCTCCCACTGGATTGAGCCTGCAACCCGGGCATGTGCCTTGACAGACTGGAATCAAACTGGTGACCTCTGGGAGCATGGGATGACGCTCAACCAACAGAGCCATGCCGGCCAGGGCTTTAAGAAAACATTTTAGTTAACCAATTTTTTGACCAGAAAGATTGAGCACAATGGAAGGGAAATCTCAGCCCAATTCAACAGCTTTCTTCCAAAGCAGCAAGAGAAGACCCACTGCATAAATGCTTTTCATGATTCTGCTTGTGTCACATTTGCTCATGTCCCGTTATCCAAAGTAAGTCACAAGGCCAGTCCAGGTCCAACAGGTGGGGAAAGAGACTCCACACGTTGATGAAAGTTGCAGCAAAGCATTCTGGTCACAGGAGGCTTTCTCCATCATACTATGATCCTTGGTCACTTTTTAACATAGAGGGGAAAGATGGTGATTTAGAGTTAAATCAGGCAATCTGGATAACTCAAGCATAAAAAACAAAAACAAAAACAAAACTCCTTTGAAACCCGGGTTATTAGTTTTCCCATTACATCAACCAGACACCTCCTCAACTGTGCTCTTTGTTTTCAAGACATTAGATCTGCAATTTAAATTACTGCCTCTTTCCTTTTTCCCTATGCATATAACCATGTCTTCAACCCTTGGAAAAATACCCATATTTCCTTCTTTTTTTGGATTATGCACCCTCTAAAAGATTACTTTGTCATTGAGATTCAAAATAAAACATTCTACTCACCTGGCAATGCCTTTTCATCTTTTTTTAAATAAGTAAATGGAAGATATATAATAGTTGCTATGGTAGTTATTCCCCCACCCCAAGGGAAAATTACTTTTTTGCAATACAATGTGCTTGCTTTAAATTTGTTTTGTTTTGTTTGTTAATCCTCACCCAAGGATGTTTTTCCATTGATTTTTTTTTGGGGGGGAGAGTAGAAGAGAGAAGGAAAGATATAGAAAAACATCGATGCGAGAGAAATACATCTGCTGGTTGACTGGTTGCCTCCTGCATGAGCCCTGACCAGGGCCCAGGCCATGGAGGAGCCTGCAACCAAGGTACGTGCCCTTGACTGGAATCGAACCCAGGCCGATGCTCTATTCATTGAGCCAAACCGGCCAGGGCAAATTTTGGCAAGAAATAATGAAAATAGCCCTAGCTGGTTTGGCTTGGTGGATAGAGCATTGGCCTGCGGACTGAAGGGTCCCAGGTTCGATTCCAGTCAAGGGCACATGCCCGGGTTGCAGGCTTGATCCCTGGTGGGGGGCATGCAGGGGGCAGCCGATCAATGATTCTCTCTCATCATTGATGTTTCTATCTCTCCCTCTCCCTTTCTCTCTGAAATACAATAATTTTTTTTTGTTTTTTTTTTTAAATCCTGGGTATTTTAGCTCACTGGTGTGCCTGAGTGATTAAGCATGGACCCAGGAACCAGGCGATCACAGTTTGATTCCCTGTAAGGGCACATGTCCGGGTTGCAGGCTCGATCCCCAGTAGGGGGCGTTCAGGAGGCAGCTGATCAATGTTTCTATCCCTCTCCTTTCCCCTCTCTCTAAAAAAAAATCAATAAAAACATATCTTAAAAATGACATTAAGTAACTTAAAGAAATAATGAAAATATATATCCTTTAACGAAGGTCTGTGGAGGACAGCTGAGTAGCTAAGATACTTAGCGAGGCAAATTCATCCACAAACGTTCTCATTGTCCTGTGCACAAACCACGGGGACCTTGCCATGTGGCCCTGTGGACCTGGGAAGGTGACTGCACCTTTACAGAATGAGTGGATTGCTTGCTTCCCATCAGCAGACTTAAGCTCAGTGTTGTCATGGCTGTGTAATAAAGCTTGAAAAGAACCCAGTTTAAATAACTACCAGTGAGAGAAAAGAGTCAACTCAAACATTTCAGTTCTGTTAAACACATTCTGTACACACACACACACACAGTTGGTCGCTTTCCTCAGTGAATGTTGTACAACCACACGTCCGGGAAGGATTTGTCTGTGTTCAGTTCCAGTTAACAAAGGGCATTTTTCAGAAATCTCAAGAGCGATATAAATAGCTGGGAAGGGTGCTAATTGCAGAAATACGCTGGCTTATTAAGTGAATAACTATGTGAATGAGATTTGTAAACTCAACAAAACACTAAAAATATTTGTTGTCATTCTTGTTATACTGTGCATACAATGCATGCACAAGGCTAGTTTAATCTACCTTCCACAAAATAATTTTGCAGTGTGTTTAGACTGAAAGGGAGTAATTTTGGTAATGTTCTTCCAAGGTCAATGAGTTCTTATGTTGTTCTTTCTTGCTACTAGAATTGAAGCATGTCCCAATAGTTCCTTGAGAGGCTTATTTCTTCCCTTCCCTTCCCTTCCCTTCCCTTCCCTTCCCTTCCCTTCCCTTCCCTTCCCTTCCCTTCCCTTTCCTTTCCTTTCCTTTCCTTTCCTTTCCTTTCCTTTCCTTTCCTTTCCTTTCCTTTCCTTTCCTTTCCTTCCCTTTCCTTTCCTTCCTTCCTTCCTTCCTTCCTTCCTTCCTTCCCTCCTTCCCTCCTTCCTTTCTTTTTAAAGAGAGAGGAAGGGAGGGAGAGGGAGAGGGGGAGAGAGAAACATTTATGTGAGAGAGAAACATGGATCAGTTGCCTCCCACAGATGCCCCTATCGGGGCTTGAACCTGAAATCTGGGTATGTGCCATGACTGGGTATTGAACCTGTCACCTTCTGGTGCATGGAACAACGCTCCAAACAACTGAGCCACACTGGCCAGGGGAGAGGATCATTTCTGATGTGCTACATATATACATAACCCATTATCCAGAGGTAGCTAGTCATTAATATTTTAGTGTGCTTTATTCTCATCTTTTCCATACATATAAATATATACACAAATATGAAAATTATATATGTTTTACATGATACTGTGATACAACATGTAAGAGGCCATCTGGCATAGTGTTTAACAATGTCAGATAATATAGGTTTGAATCCTGGCTCCTCCACTTCCTGATTGTGGTAATCTGGGCAGTGTGCTTCCCATCTCTGTAACTCATTTCCCTTAGCTGTAGTATGGAGTAATATTAGTGATCTACTTTATAGGGTTATTTTGTGGATTAAGTTAGTTAATAATTATAAAGCACTTGGAACATTTCCTAGTGCATTATAAATGTTCAATATTATAATTATAAACAATTTTTACTTATCACATAACACCAGGGCATAAGCATTTCCAAAATAATATAAAACACTTAATGAACATATGACCAGAAAAACTGAGCACAATGAAGGACACTCCATTGTATAGCTATGCCATAATACTTTACCAGCTCCATTGCTGAATATTGTGTTTCCAAAGTGTTACTATTATTAATATTATCTGGATGAATATCTTCATGCATCAAGTTTTGTCTGCATTTAATATTTGATTAGCCCTGGCCAGTGTGGCTCAGTTGGTTGGGTGTCGTCCTGTGCATGAAAAAGTTGCCAGTTGGATTCTCAATCAAGGCACATGTGCGGGTTGTGGGTTCTGTCCCTGGTGGGGGGCATGCAGGAGGCAGTCAATTGATATTTCACTCTCGTGTAGACGTTTCTCTTTCTCTTTCCCTTTCCCTTCCTCTCTCTCTAAAAATCAATATATATATGTATATATGTGAAAATATTTGGAAAGAGGTAAGAAAGATATTCTTAAGCTCACTTTGGGTTTTGTTTGTCTAATCATCTATTGAAAGTATTTCTGAGTTTAAAAAATATGCTCATATCGACCAGATTTAGACACAATTAGTATACAGTGTCTGAGGCCGTATAAAAGTATTTATTTGTAACTAGCTCCCTCTAGTGAAAATTATTTAAAATTGCATGGTTCATTTCTGAATCTCCTTTGAACTGGTAAAAAAATTTATATATATATTATTGATTTAAGAGAGGCAGAGAGAGAAAGAGAGAGAGAGAGAGAGAGAGAGAGAGAGATCAATGAGGTGAGAGAATCACTTATCAGCTGCTTCCTGCACGCCCCCCACTGGGGATAGACCCCACAACTGACCTGGTACAATATTTTGAGAACAATTTTTAATTTTAAAACCACAAATCTTTGAATTTTATTCTTTACGGAGTCCCTGATTAGAGACTGATGGATTTTTTTATTGGCTTATTTTAGAAATTAATTTATGATTAAAAACAATTCAAAGAGTCCAGCCAGCATGCCTTAGTGGTTGAGCATCGACCTACGAACCAGGAGGCCACGGTTCAATTCTCGCTCAGGGCACGTGCCTGGATTTCGAGCTCGGTCCCCAGTGTGGGACATGCAGGAGGCAGCCAATCAATGATTCTCTCTCATCACTGATGTTTCTATCTCTCTCTTCCTCTCCCTTACTCTCTGAAATAAATAAAAATACATTAAAAAAATATTCAGACACAAATTAGCCCTGTCTCAACACCATCATTGCAACATTTTGGAGAAACAATAAAATGGAATTTAAAGATAGATTTTGGTAGAAAAGTAAAGTACTGACTGTTCTTGAGAAGTGGGTGTGGGGCACAAGAGAAAGATGGTGCTGAGGTTGCTCCAGAATTCAGGCTGAAAAGAATAACCTTGTTCACAGTTCACACACTGCTCGCACTCGTTCGTGTTGTTTTTTCCTTTGCTCTTTTGGGTGTCCCAGGAGATAGGTGTTATTCTCTTATGTTGCAGGTCAGGAAACAGTGTCAGCAGAGTAAGTGAGGTGCCCAGAACTGAGAGCATGTGGGTGCTGTGGTGGGTGGCCGGGCCCCCTCAGGACTGAGGCACTCCCTATTCCTCCAGCTCCAGGGCAGTTGTTGGCTGACGCCTCAGCTGCGTGCTCCCTGGAATTGTCCTCCACCAAAGGAAGAACGTCGCCCAAGGCTGTGTTCCCTTCCCAGGACAGTGCGTAGCCAAGCTCTGCTTCATCTGAAGCACAAAGGCTCAACCTGGGGTATCTCGGAGGGGCATCCCAGGTCCAGAGCTCCCAAGCCACCCCCGGAGACCTGCACCTGCACTTGTCTTGTCGGCCCGGTCTCTGCCTTCACCACTCACAGGTTCTCCTTCTGCAAGGATCCCCAGTAACCTCCGCACGGAAACCTCCCTGTCTCAGGGTCTGTTTCCCGGTGACCCCAGCTGACGACAGCGGGTCCTGCAGAGGGCCCAAGGACCCATCTCTAAAATGGGCTTTTGTTGCTGGTTCTGGCTGATGGGAAGCAGACCCTGTGGCTGGTGGCAGGGAACACAAGTAGCCCCAGGCAGGCCGGGCCAGAGCCGCTGTCAAAACTTCCACAAGCCCTAACCGGTTTGGCTCAGTGGATAGAGCATCGGCCTGCGGACTGAAGGGTCCCAGGTTCGATTCCGGTCAAGGGCATGTACCTTGGTTGCGGGCACATTCCCAGTAGGGGGTGTGCAGGAGGCAGCTGATAGATGTTTCTCTCTCATCGATGTTTCTAACTCTCTATCCCTCTCCCTTCCTCTCTGTAAAAAATCAATAAAATATATTAAAAAAAAAAAAACTTCCGCAGGCAGCTAACCGGGATGGTATACTGATGGCAGGCAATGCATGGCAGGTGCAGCATCTCAGTGGTTGAGAGTTTGGGGAGACACTAATCATGTAAGACGTTTGGAATGAGCTGGCTGCTGCTGGGGGCCGTGGATGCTTTGGAGAGAGGCGATAAGAGGCTGAGGATGATCGCTCACCGATAGGATGGGAAGTGTGCTCCCGGGCTGTGTATAAATAGATGCTGGTGCCCTGGAGCCTGGTGGCAGTAAAGCTGAAGACCTATGCGTTACCCCACAGCGGGGTTCCAGAGAATGTTGGCTTAGCAACTCTGGCTGGTCCTTTGTGTCCAGGTCAGGACTCTAATTTGGAAGCAGTCAGACTCTAAGACTTTGGATGGGGACATCTGGGTCGATGCACTAACGAGTCTGGAATCTCAGATTCCCAAGGGCCCCGGGGCCTGCGGAAGGGACCCACCCTCCCTGTGAAAGGTGAGTGCCTCTTGTTTATTTGCAGCTGATGCAGAGGATCCTGTCTTGCAAGACAACCCGTGCCCTGCTCAGATGCATTCCCACCTCCTCCCCAGGCCATCAGACCCCAACTAGGGTCAGGTCGTGACCTAACCCGGCCAGAGATGTGCTGGGTTGGCTGAGGCAGAAGGGGACTATGCCAAGAGGCAATTGTAGGGCCCAGTCGGTCAGGAACTGCGAGTGTATGTTTGGGACGGGATCCTGAGGGTGCTGAGTCAGGGGGCACAGAAGATAACATCGGGGAAGGGAGAGCTTGTTGATGTGAGAGCCTTCTCTCATGGTACAGGATTTACACCTTGGCAAGCAGCCCAGGAGATGACGCCAATACACTGGACGTGGCCTCCTAGACTCCTGAAAGAAGTATCAGCTCACCTTAAAGGAGGTAGAACTGGAAACACTGCCGGGGCAAACGACGAAAGAAGGAATGGAAATGTCCAGAGTGAATATGCTCTGTAGGCCAGAAAACCCACAGGACACGGAGGGCTCTCCATGTGCCCTGGTGGCCATTATGGCCTGTGAGAAGGGGGCCGTGTCGCTGGGGAGCTCTGGCCGCTTCTGCCCGGAGCTCTGAAGGCCAGGGCTGCTGGTGGGGGATGCTGTTACAGACGGGCTCGCTGAGAGTACCCGGGGGCATAGGGTTCTGAAATAATAGAGGCTGGTGGCTGACCTCAACTGCCATAAGCAGGGGGGTGCAATGATCGTAAGGAGCAGCTGAGAGCCCATGGCTGTCAGCACAGAAGGACGGGGTGCAGGGTGAGGAACGGCTCTCACCCCCGACACCCGGCTGCAGAAACACACCTCGGAGGCTCCGCGAGGCCTGCGGTTCCGCTGGGGGAGCTCTCCACTTTTGTTTTAACGGTTAGGCTTTCATTCTTGTTTTCTGTTACTGTCACTGGGTTTCTTTCAAACACATGCCTTTACCTGTCGGCGGCCTTTCTCCACCAGGATCCTAAGAGCAATTAAGGTCCAGAGCCCTATGGAACTCACTAACTTCTCCCCCCTGCATCCAGAACAGTGCCACCCACTCTAGACTCTAGATTGACCCTTCTGGTGAGAACTGAGGGACAGCCCCTCAGATCAGGTGATGTGCTCTGAGGTTCCGGTGAACTCCAGGTGAGAAAAGCTGAAGTGTACCTATATCTTTGACTTTTTTTCACCTTTTCTTTTTAAATTTATTGATTGGTTTGAGAGAGAGAGAGATTTGTTGTTCCACTCATTCATGCACTCATCAGTTGATTCTTGTATGTGCCCTTACCACAGATTGAACCTGAAATCTCAAGATGATGCTCTAACCAGCTGAGCTTGCAGGGGCTGGGGTTTCTTCACCTTTTCAAACAATGATTAATTCACCAAGGGGGTTTTGGCCATTCTTACATACCTTCTGTTTCTCAAGCTTTGAACTGGGCTGTTATCCTTTCAATAGCTTTCATCTCTATTTTCTCATCCTTCAGCAAAAATTTTTCCTTCCTTTCCCATCACTAGAACCCACTCTTTGAACTTCCTTCTCTTTGCAGAGGCTTCGCCTGCAGGCCCATCTCAAGGGATCCCCTTCTCTTTCTTTTTCCCAGTCTTCTCTTCGCCTTCAGACCACTAATTATTTTGTAATATTTATGTAAACACATAAATAATCTAGTTAATTATGTCAATATAAAACTGTATGTAATTATTATTATTAGTGAGTATGACTCTCAGTCCCCAAACTCAAGTATACAAGAAGTAAAAGTTAAAAAAAAATTCTATAAGATGAAAATTCCTGACTTTAAGCTCTAATTCTGCCCAAGACTGAAGCTAAATTTCAGTCATCTCCAGGGCTTGCTACTGCTCCCACCCCCATGGGGGTTTGTTCAAGTTCATTTCCCAGGGTGAGGGTTACTCATCTGGTTTCTCTGGACACTGCTTCTCAGCCTCCTTTGCTGCCCCCCTCCCCTTCTGCTAGACCCTACATTTTGGGCCTAGCCCAGGGCTCTCTTCCCCATGTACGCTCTCTCCCTAGATAATCTCTTGCAATTCTTGGATGCTGAAGGAAACCAGAATATGTCACCCTAAAATATGCCTCTTTAACATAAGAATTATTTTGAACTAAAGGCAATTAAGAATTGGCAAATGCAGGAAACGCTCTCTGTCCTCCTTCTCTCTGCCTAAAAGCAGGATGTAAGTTTTCCTTCGGAGATGATTAGTCTAGACTTATAGCCAGAGAAGCAGCAGAGGGATTGCAAGCAAACCTTACTCCATTAGTTTCCTCCTGTATGCTGCCCTCGGAAGCCTAACATCACTGTCCTTCGTCCTGTCATTTCTCTACCAATTTTTTGTTCTTTGTTGAAGATGCTCTGTAAGTCAGAGTTCTAAGCTACCTCTTTGAGTTACTTTCACTTGTCTCTCTCATGTTTCTATGAGATATACATGCTAATAAACTTCCGTTAATCTGTCTTTTATTACAGAGGCCACAGCCGAGAACTTGGGAAGAATGAAAAATATTTCGTCCTCCTCTGCAATGCTAAGTATTATCTTTATGTTGATTTTCCCCAATCTTCAGGGAAAACGTCTCCCCAGAACTCGAGTTCGGTATATCTTGACATTTCCACCTAGATGTCTAATTTCATCTCAGGCTTACGATTCAAAAGAGAAATCTTGGTTTTTAACCTTAGACGTTTTTCTCCTCCTGTCTTCCTCAGTGGGTCAAGCTAACACCCATGAGCCATCTTGGTAGCTCTGTTTTCTTCATCCAATTATTTAGTCAGTTCTATAGGCCCTACCTCCAAAATATATCCCTGTTCTTTTACTTCCCTTCATCACCGGTGCTTTCACAACCTTGTCTAAGGTTTATCTTCATCCTTCACCTAGAATATAAGAGTATTTTGCTAATTTGTCTTTGTGCTTCACTTTTGCCTTCTCATAGTCATTATTCCACACAGCTACCAAAGAGTTTTTCTTGGACTAAGAATAGGACTAAATGCCCTGACCAGTTTGGCTCAGTGGATAGAGCGTCGGCCTGCGGACTCAAGGGTCCCAGGTTCGATTCTGGTCAAGGGCATGTACCTTGGTTGCGGGCACATCCCCAGTAGGGAGTGTGCAAGAGGCAGCTGATGGATGTTTCTCTCTCATCGATGTTTCTAACTCTCTATCCCTCTCCCTTCCTGTCTGTAAAAAATCAATAATATACATATATATATAAAGAATAGGACTAAATGGTGAGACTGTGTCATAGCTCTGCTTACTACCTGTTATTTCCTTCCCATTAAACTCGAAAGAAAAACCCAACCTCCTTCCCACCTTCAGTTCCCTAAGGGATCTGGCCCCTTGCTCTCCGCTCGAGTTGTATTTCATATCATTCTCTCCCTTGCTGGTAGCTCTAGCCACGTAGGTTTTCTCACCTCCCCACTCCCCTGTTTTAAAATAATAGAAGCTTATTTTTGTCTTAAGACCCTTGAACTTTCTATTCCTGATACTCTTACTCAGATATTCATAAAGCTAGTTTATTGAGGGAGGAGGAGTTGAGAAAAAGAGAAGAATTAAGATGGTTTTTGGGGGTAGGATTTTGGTTTGATCAGCTTGGATGGGTGGACTGGGGGAGGAGAGAGGAAATTTGAGATGTCTATTATTAGCTTACATTAATAGAGTGCTTGAGGGCTGTATTCGTTAGCTATTGCTGCATAACAAATTATCCCGCGTGCAGTGGCTTAAAACAATGAATGTTTATGTTCTCACAGTGTCCGTGGGTCAGGAATCTGGTTGTGCCTTAGCTGAGCCCTCCAGCTCTGCGGCTCTTACATGGCCACAGGTATCTCAGGACTCAACTGGGAAGGATCCTCTTCCCAGCTGATTCTGGTGCTTGCTGGCAAAATTCATTTTCTTGCAGGTTGTTTGACTGGGGCTTTATCTCCTCACAAACTCTCAGCCAGAGGTGTCTCTCAGTTCCCTGCCGCTGGGCCTCTCCACGGAGCAGCATCTCACAGCACAGGAGCTGGCTGTAGAGAGTGCTGGCTAGAGAGGAGTCAATCTTTTATAACCTAATCACAGAAATTATAGTCAACCACTTTGGCCATATTTTATTTGTTTCAAGAAACAAGTCTTTAGGTCCAGCCCACACTCAAGGGGAAGGAATCACCACAAGAACTGAATAGCAAGAGTTGGGGATCACTGGGAGCTATGTCAGAAGCTGCCTACTGCAGGCACTACTCTACTAGTAAATGCTCTGCACATTTTAATTTAGTCCTTACAACACACCTTACGATAGACATGCTATTATTGTCTCCATTTCACAGATGAGGTGCCAGTAAGTAAAGTGGTTGAAGTCAGTGGGGGACAGAGATTTGAACCTAGGCTGTCTGATTTCAGCATCTGTCTTAACTAGTTGGCAGCACTGCCTGAAGTGGAGGCATCATGAGCTGAAGTCTAGACTTCTTGGGGGAGGATTGGGCTGGCCGAAGAGATGGAAAGATGAATGAACTAATCCTAAAATAAGAATCGCATCTGATTTCCAGTTTTTTTCTCTCTGGCACCCAGGCTCCTTCAGTGCCAAGGAGTATAAGTGTCTACTCAGGCGCCCCCTACAAAGGAGGTAAGAAAAAAATAGATTTAAAGCTTTTCTCCCATTACTCCTCCCTCCCTTCCTCCTTATCTTTCTCCCTCTCTCCTTCCCTCCCATTACTCCTCCCTCCCTCCCTCCCTCCCTTCTTCCTTCCTCCCTCCCTCCCTCCCTTCCTTCCTTCCTTCCTTCCTTCCTTCCTTCCTTCTTTCCTTCCTTCCTTCCATAAATTCTGACTGCCAACTATGTGCTGGGGAAAGTACTAGATCCAGGAGAATATATTTTTAGTTCTCTGGATACAAAAGATGTATCATTTTGAGATGTTTTTAAACAACTGTAGTTTTTCCTGAAATCATCTACTGAACTGTCATCTACTTCAACTTGAACTGTCTTCCTATGAAATGTAGCATCATTAAGTGTTGTGACAGGACTAGAAAATAAGCAATTTGTAAAGCACTTACACAAATTCCAACTGGGCTGGCTACTTTGGCTTCCTCTATTATTAAGCAAATCCTTAATTTAACAAATGATGTTGAAAATAATTTTACAATATTTCCAATTAAGTTAATTTTCACATTGCTTTTGTGTTCTTTGTCATCACATGTAGAATGATAAGATTCTGTTTTACATATTATTAATGAATATGGGGTGTGCTTTTCCATTTGGGTCACTAATAGCTCACTATTATCTAATTTCAGAAATGAGTTCAATACTCAATCTACAAATTATAAAGTAACCAACTTCTCTAAATCAACCACAGTTCAGAGTTAAAGCCCACATGCCAATTTTTCTACATTTGTAGCAATCCAAAACAAGCCAAAACTTCAACTAAATAGATTGGACAGAATTTAGAAGTTCATTAGCAAGAAGTTTGACCCATAACCAAGATAGGCCATCACAGAAATGAAGAAGAGATGAAATTGCACAGTTTATTTTTATTTTATTACTAGAGGCCTGGTGCACAAATTCGTGCACCAGTGGCGTCCCTCGGCCCGGCCTGAGGGATTGGGCCAAAACTGGCTCTCCGACATCCCCCAAGGGGTCCCGGATTGCGAGAGGGCACAGGCCAGGCCGAGGGACCCACCAGTACACGATGGGGGCTGGGTAGGGACGTGGGAGGTTGGCCAACTGGGGAGGGACCTCAGGAGGGCTCCAGGGCATGTCCGCCCATCTCGCTCAGTCCTGATTGGCCAGACCCCAGCAGCAAGCTAACCTATCCGTCAGAGTGTCTGCCCCCTGGTGGTCAGTGCACATCATAGCAAGTAGTTGAGTGGCCTTAGCATATCATTAGCATATTATGCTTTGATTGGTTGAATGGCTGACCGGACAACTGGACATTTACCATATTAGGCTTTTATTATAAAGGATTATTATTTTTTTGTTAATCCTCACCCAAGGATATTTTTCCATTCATCTTTTAGAGAGAGTGGAAAAGAGAGGGAAGGAAACATTGATGTGAGAGAAACACATCGATTGGTTGGCCTGGGCCAGGGAGAAGCCTGCAACCAAGGTACTTGCCTTTGACCATGCCCTTGACCGGAATTGAACCCAGGACCCTTTGGTCCGCAGGCCGATGCTCTATCCAATAAGCCAAACCAGCTAGGGTGAAATTGCCCAATTTAAACCAACATTATCCAATCTCCAACTTATAGTTGGAGATCACTGAAGTGGCAACCCTGCTTTTTACTTAATAAAAGACTTAAAAGCAATGGGAAAATAATTGTACTGCTTTCTGCTGAATATTTAGACTATTACCAAGAGAAATATTTTGTAAAAACCAGCCTATGGTGAATATCAAGAAAGAAAGAGCTACCTGGGAAAATCTAACTGATTACAATTTTGATTAGCATATGAGCTACCAATTTTGTTATGCTGTGTCAACGTAAGAAACATTCAAACCTGTAGAGAATTTTTGTGAGTTTATTTGAGCCAATACTCCAGAGAATGTCAGTTTTGCACCTTATTTTATACATTACAATAAAAAGAGAAGATGTAAGTGGGTTACAGGAAATCCATTGGTGATAGATTGATAGATTAGGGAGGTGAGAGAAAGCAAAGATGGGGATTGGATAAAAAGTAAAATGATAGATGTTAGGGTCGCCTAAGGAGGACACACAAGGCCAAAAGGAATGATACATTTATTAGGTCATCTGGATACCAGATGGGCTGAGCCCCAAAATGACACCAGCACCCAGGGATGGGGAGTCAGAGATTTTAAAGGACTCTAAGTGGGCTTTTTCTGGGCGGACAGAGAGTTCTCTGGGCAGGTCTGGAAGGGAACGATAATGGTCTTAGCAAGTGGAATGTGGTTTGAGCAAGTGGAATGTGGTCTAAGCAAAAGGGAATGTTGGTGGTGAAGTGTTCTAAAGGTCAGTTCCCGGGGGCGGGATTCAACGATTTGATCAGACCTAATAGACGTGTACATCTTTAACATAGGTGCGTGCAGGAGAGTTATCCTAGATGCAAAAAGATAACAGACAGGCTTAAGGTGAAAACTGACCTTTGTCAGGGAAGATTCTAGCCTAGTACGTGACTACCCACCATAAACTACTTTTAGTTAAAAAGTTTTTATTTCAGACCATTCTTCCTGGTTATTTCAGGTCTCCGAGTTTGTAGGGCCGCCTTGCAGGCCTCCCCTGAGCTTATCAGGTTCAGTATGTGGTCTCTTTTCATCCACAACTGCTAGGATATTCTGATTAAAAAGCAGACACACAACTATTTCTAAGGGATAAATCTGGGAGAATCTCACAATAGTTCCATTTGGCCATTAAAAAAATGTCATCATGTTGCTGCCATGGAAATATTCTGGTGATATACATGGCTAAATCTAAGAATTTGTCTATTAGAATTGTCAGAACTTGCTTAACAAAAGTGCTCATTTTTATGTGGCTAAGAGTCCGATACAGATATTCTCCAAAGATTGCCATCATCACCAGTCAAGTAAAATTAGCAGTCTAAGGGATTCACTTCACTGGGGACATTGCTCTCTGGGTTTTAATCAGTCTACCAGTTAAGGCCTTATGAGACATTGACTAGTGCTCAGCACGTTTGTGGGTGATATGGGGCTGTGGACGCCACACCTGCTGAACACCAAGATCTCAGGGGGAGTTTTATCAAATAAACCAACAGATTCCTTTGGTTCCTCTTCTGACACCCCCTACTGAGGATGTGCCTGGCATGAGGCTCCCAGGAATCACTGGAATCGAACCTGGGACCTTTCAGTCTGCAGGCCGACGCTTTATCCGCTGAGCCAAACCGGTTACGACTATTTTTGTTTTTTAAAATATAATTTTATTGATTTCAGAGAGGAAGGGAGAGGGAGAGAGAGATAGAAACATCAACCATGAGAGACTTCATTGATCATTGATCAGCTGCCTCCTGTACGCCCCACACTGGGGATCAAGCCCCCAACCCATGCATATGCCCTGACCAGTAATTGAACCTTGACCTCCAGGTTCATAGGTCAATGCTCAACCACTGAGCTCTACTGGCCGGTTTTGTTTCACTTTTTAATGGAAATAACCCGAACACAAACTTTGTTCAGCACATTCTGGTTTTTTTTCTTCATTAGTTAGTGTTATTATAATGAACATTAACTGTTATATCTTACAACAAACTATAATATCATGGATTATTGAAGTCTGAAAACATGTTTGTCCATTAAATAATCTGGGATGTCTAGGATTTTTTTCTTGTATTTATTTACTTTTGTCTTTCCTCTTATCCTCAAACATATCCAAGCATCTTTTAAAATATTCTTACCTTGCTTCTAATTTTTTTGAGGTTGACAATATTTATTTTTACAAAGAGTATTACATATGTCTCCTTTTTTTTCTCCCCTTGACCTTCCCCGGCCTCCCCTACGCCCCAGTGCCTTGCCTCTAATTTTTTGTTTTAAGTTGGGAAGGCTGGGAACACTGAAAACAAGTTTGTTAGAATATGTTCATAACAAATACAACAAATTTACAGATTTTATTTTTTACTGACAATCTCAATGTTAGTAAGGTTGTATTAAAGTGAACACTTCCTCATGTTGGTTATGCAAGTGTTGATTAATGTAATTCTTTGGTAAAGCAATTTGACAATATATTCTTGAAATACTCATATTCCTTAGTATAACATTTTTTCTTCTAGAACTCATATAAGGAAATAATTTATTACAAAAATTATCTATAGTAAAGTTTGTTTTATCATTTGTATTAGCGGAAAATGAAAAACTATCTAAACATTTAATAATACAGGACATCTTAGGTAATTTATAGAAACTTATCAATGAAATTATAGCCATTAAAACTGATAGATACAGCCCAGCCAGTGTTGCTCAGTGGTTATGTACCAAGAGGTCACTGGTTCAATTCCCAGTCAGGGCACATACAAGAATCAACCAATGAATGCACAGCTAAGTGGAACAAGGAAAAGATGTTTCTCTCTCTCTAAAAAAAAATCAATTGAAAAATTAAAAACACACACTGAAAGATACAAAGATGTTGAAATACTTTTACTACACATGCATAAAATATAACATTAAATGAAGATGGCAATCCCTCTATCCATGGCAGAGGTTACAAATCCTATATAATAAAAGCATAGTATGCAAATTGTCCCCTTGACCAGGAGTTCTTCCGGGAGTTTGAGTGGGGGGAAGGGGGAGGGCTGGCTGGGGGAAGGGAGGGAGTACCTGGCCAGCTGCTGCCAGCTGCTAGGGATCCTACCAGTGCACGAATTTCATGCACTGGGCCTCTAGTAATATAATAATAAGTTAAGTATTTATATAAGTTAACTAATTTAAACCTCACAAAACCCCAATAAAGAAAGTACTATTGTAATCTCCTTTGAATAGGTGAGGAAACTGTTACTAAGTAACACAAATAATTGTCAGAGCTGGCATTCAAATCTCAGCAAGGCGGATCCAAGAGCATTGTTTCTTACCACTGGGGCTTTGAATAGGGACATCTCAGTTTATGCTGCTGTGCCAACATAATTATTCATGGTGCCTCATTTCATTCTCAGAGGTTCAATTTTTTTTTCCAAAATATATTTTATTGATTTTTTACAGAGAGGAAGGGAGAGGGATAGAAAGTTAGAAACATCAATGAGAGAAACATCGATCAGCTGCCTCCTGCACACCCCCTACTGGGGATGTGCCCGCAACCAAGGTACATGCCCTTAACCGGAATTGAACCCGGGACCCTTCAGTCTTCAGGCCGAGGCTCTATCCACTGAGCCAAACCGGTCAGGGCTCAGAGGTCCAAATTAGATGAGAAACCATATGGTTACACTACTCTAGGTGCACAGTGTCATGTTAAAAAAAAATTAGAAAAGAAAAAGAAAGAGAAAGCAATTCTCAGTGGATCAGACACTGCGGATTTTCTGAGACCGAACGCATGTGGAATCTGATGGGAGAGGGAACTAGTAACCCAGAACATGACTAAAGTAAGGAATTGTGTGATCATAAAGAATCAGTAACCAAATGGGCCTTATGCCTGGAGGCTGGCACAGCTTGGTACATAACCACTGAGCCACACTGGCTGGGCTGGGGGCTTAGGGGCAACAATATAGGGAGTGCTGGGTGAATAACAGGAACAGAGACTGCAGTTGTGATAGATTGCAAAAATGGTCACAATACATCTCCCACTACGAAGAGGTAGTATCTCTTCCCCTACCCCTTGAATCTGGGCTGGTCTTATGAGTCTCTTTGCTGAAAAGGATGTGATTGAAGTGATGCCAAGTGAGCTCTGAGCAGGCCTGGGCTGGCCTGGCGGAAGATGAGAGATGTTTGGAGAAGGACCGAGGTGCCCTAACCCACAGCCAGCTGCTACCTGTCAGGCATGCAAGTGAGGCCACCGAGGACCAGCCAAACCCCCTGCAGACCAGCTGACTGCCAACGCATGAGTAGGGCCATAGAGGAACTGCCCACGGAGCCCAAACTGCTGATCCACAGGTTGAAGGCTGGGTGTTATTTTGAGCCACTGAGCTTTGGGGTTGTCTAGGATGCAGCAAAAACTAACGAACACACCAGGAAACCCCTGCAAACAACTCCAACTTCCACTCCTCAAAGGGTTAGCAGGGTTTCCTTGGGGGTGTCTGTGCCGGACAAGAGCAACGCTGGAAACAGAAGGGCACTGGCTGGGTCTACAGTCACCTGGGGGGAAAGATCACTGAGCCCAGAAAACCAGTCCTGACGGATCTTACCCGGTAAGGTGTGCGTGGTCTCTTCTTCTATAAGACAGATCATGCATATTGAGATATGCAAAACGAGACAAGAACAAAGTAAATTTTGCCAAAAATCTAAGGGAAATCGTTCTTTATCCGGAAATCATTCTTTTTTGTTATTTCATGTTGCTGTCGAAGAAAACCCTCCCATCAGGCCTATTCCCCTGTGTCACTCAAGTACTAGAATTACAACCCAGTGTTTCCACAGCCCACAATTTTTGCCCCTAGAGAGGTCATTAAAAGAGTTAGAACACTTTCCCATTTTGAAACAGACACTTGCTCATGCCGCAAGTTTGGCTGTAAATTGCACCCAAACCCCTGTTTCATTGCTAAGATAAGTAAATGAGATCCGAACTGCTTACACGTTTGCAAAAGTAACTCATCTCCCAAGCAGAAGGCAATATGTAGCATTGTTTTATGTATTTCTTTTTTATCGAGGTGAAATTCACATATAACAGAATTAATCATTGTAAAGTCTACAAGTCAGTGGCATTTAGTGTATTCACAATGTCGTGTAACTACCACTTCTCTCTAGCTTTAATGCTTTTTAAAAAAAAATATATTTTATTGATTTTTTTATGGAGAGGAAAGGAGAGGGATAGAGAGTTAGAAACATCGATGAGAGAGAAACATCGATCAGCTGCCTCCTGCACACCTCCCACTGGGGATGTGCCTGCAACCAAGGTACATGCCCTTGACAGGAATCAAACCTGGGACCTTTCAGTCCGCAGGCCAACGCTCTATCCACTGAGCCAAACCGGTTAGGGCACTTCAATGCTTTTTTTATCACCCCAGAAAAACACCCATCATTAAGTACTCACCATCCCCTCCTCTCATCCCCTGATAACCACTACTGTGCTTTTTGCCTCTGTGGGTGTGCCTATTCTGGATATATCATAAAAAAAGGAATCCCTCACTCAAGCAGACCTTTTGTCTCTGCTTTTTTCTTAGTATAATGTTTGCAGATTTCATCCAAGGTGTAGCATGCATCCATACTCCCTGACTTGATATGACTACATTATATTCCATTATATGTATGTGCCACAATATGCTTCAGCATGTTTCAATTGATGAGCATTTGGATTGTTTCCACCTGCAATAAACTGGGTTCCATAGAGGGTATTCTTTGTATAACATTTGTTAGAATCAGTTTGGCCACTGAAAATGTGAGCTCTGTTGAGGGAGGATTCTCCCTTCCTTCTTTAATTTAGGATAAAGAAAACATGGTTGAAAATACAGTGTACTAAAACAAACAAACAAACAAACAAACCCAAACCTAGTCACTGTTTTTTGTGTTTTATTAAAAAATATTTTTATTGATTTCAGAGAGGAAGGGAGAGGGAGAGATAGAAACATCAATGATGAGAGAGAATCAATGATTGCCTGCCTCCTGCACACCCCCCACTGGGGAGAGAGGAAGGGAGAGGGAGAGAGAGATAGAAATATCAATGATGAGAGAGAATCATTGATTTCCTGCCTCCTGCATGCCCCCCCACTGGGGACTGAGCCCGAAACCTGGCCATGTGCCCCTGGCTGGAATCGAACCCAGGACCTTTCAGTCCTTAGGCCGACGCTCTATCCACTGAGCCAAACCGGCCAGGACTAAAACCTAGTCATCGTTTAGGTTTCATACCGTTAACCATACAGAATCAAAAGTGGCAGGGAACATGCTTCTGCAAGCGCATACCTACATCCCTCGTCTCTCAGGTACCCATAAATTTGGACCGATGAGTGAATGTTGTATGAACCTGCTTTGCACCTTGGCACAGGGCTCACTCGGGCAAACAGCCCAGGCCCTTTTATTTCAGGCGCTGTTGCCCTGGCACCTCCCCTGCTCTGCCCACTGAGTCTCTCCCATGCACCAGACAGGTGGTAGTTCTGAGCTCTGTCAAAGGAAAAGACCAGCACTCCATACTTCTACAAAAAGCGGAATTTAATCCTTAGCCGGAGCACAGTCTCCCCCAGGAGAGCAGGGAGCTGATTACTTAGCGTTGGGGAAGTACGGAGCTGAGGGAGCAGTTGGTGGATGTTCAGAGGCAGCAGTGGGTTGAGGTCGGCTGTGGAAACCTGGTTGTTTAGACGAGAAGGATGTGCATTGGCTGACTTTCAGAAGTGTGTTCCCTTAGGCAAGTTGCCACTGATTCATTAAACTCAGGCAAGCTGTCATTGATCCATCAAACCAGTTTAGAACTGGTTCTGGTGGTTCCTTGTTGCCATAACTACAGAACATTTCATCTTTTCTGAGAAGTGTGGGAACTTTTTAATTTACTTTGATTTTTCTAGGGGTGTGGGAAAATCATGTGTGTGGAGGACAGGCACGCAGGCGTCTGCACAGAGGCAGCACAGCAGCGAGGCCAGAGCCCAGGCTTCTCACTCCACCTGGCAGACTGGATACTTGCATTTAGCCCGGCTTTTTCTTGACTCTCCACCCAGAGTCTCATTCAGGGATTAAACATAAAGCTCTCAGGAAGAAGAGAACATGAGGTCAGACAACAGTAGGGAGTACAAGAGCCGTTGAGAGATGTCAATCAATTTTGGAAGCCAAATAGCAGATGGGCAGTTGCTAACTGATGGAGCAGACCAGGGAAAGCTGAAACCATACTGCTTGCCAAGCAGGAAGCCAAGAAGTAAAACCCTGCTTTAGAGCACTGGGGAATCTCAGGAATTGCGGTGCCAGTTATCGCTAAAGGCGGACTGAAACCAGAAAGATGGGTTGAAATCCTGTAAATGAAGAAGTTGGGCCCTGTATCGCTTTCCACACCACAGGCCAGAAGAACATGGGAGGGCGTTGAATTGAGGGACTCCGAGGTCAGGCACAGGGAGAAGGCAGGGAGCGCTGCAGAAAGTGGGGGATTAAGTGGAAGCCGATATCTCGATATCTCGCCAAGTGAGATTCTGAGCCTCTTTCCCTCACGTGGCTCCCAGAATGCTGGCCACCAGGTTGCCACCCACCGAGGCAAGGAACAGCAGCAGATCTCTCCCCGGGGAAAATGACCACCCAGGAAAACACCCAGAGATGTGGGAGGCGTCTCCTAGGGAAGGGCTGGGCCCCTGCCCAATCATTCTGCAATCAAGTCTACACACAGGGCTTCTTACTAGGTTTCAGTGCCTCACTCTTAAATATAAATGAATAAGCAAGATTTGCCAGGCATTTGGGGAAAGTCTTTGGCATGGAAAACATAGAGATAAGAGGCTTTGAAGGAAACGGAGACATAGAGGAATCAGAAAAATGAAGACGTATAACTTGTGGTCTCAAAGTGATAAAAAGCTGTTGCATTTACAAAGACAGAATGGATGTTTTTTAAAAGCCATGTTTACAAGACAACAACAACAACAACAACAAACACAACAATAGGCATCACATAATAGCTATATGATTATAGGGATATTATTTAACCTCTGTGAGTCCTAATTTATTTTCCTATAAAATGGGGATAACAATAGTAACTAATACATAGTTGTCATGAGCATTAAGTAATTTAGTACATGAAATAAGTACATAGTGCTACTTTTTCATTTGCTATTTTACCATATTATATAGCAGGGCAGATGTCACCTTGTTATTTAGAGAGAAACATCAATGATGAGACTTCCATTGATCTGCTGCCTCCTGCACACCCCACACTGGGGAGTGAGCCGACGGCCCTAGTGTATGCCCTGACCAGGAATTGAACCATGACCTCCTGGTTCATAGGTTGATGCTTAACTACTGAGCCACACTGGCTGGACAATAATTGCTACTTTTAAATTTATCAGATTCTTAGAAAGAAAAAATTGATCTATATAAGCAACATGGAAAAGCATGTTTATCTAACTCAAAAGTACTTTTAAAATTTAATGAGTAGTAATTATTTTTAAGAAAAAAGAGGACATTGTCAGCTTTTTAAAATAAAAAGGTGTGTGTGTGTGTGTGTGTGTGTGTGTGTGTGTGTGATATAGTGCAAAGCAACGTGCCTGGCCCATCTCAGCTCCTTCACTGCGTGGGGGAGGGGGGCCGGAGGGGGAGGGCGGAGAAGAGAGGGAGAGATGCTTCAATTCCTCAGCCTTTTCCTTGTCTGTGATGACCAAGGTATAAAAGTACCTGCTGCATTCAGCTTTAAACTTCACATTATTCTTATTTTTCTTAATCTCAACAGACTTGGCATCCTTTTGCTTGGCTGCGAGCAGAAAGTCCTTGATTTCCTCAGTTTTGTGGGGATGGTTACAAGGGGAAGGAGAGCAACATTATCTACTGAGACACAATCTCCTACAAATGTTATGCTATGCTTATACAGACTGCACCTTATTGAGCTTGAAATTTAATTATTTTTGCTTTTGCATTCTTTCTTTCTTTCTTTAAGATCTCACACATTTATTACTGAACCAACCTATTTCAGGGGGAAAAAATCAACAGAGCAAAATCACAAGTTCATTAATCTTCTAATTAAAATGCCCCAACTGTCCAGACTCCAGACAGTAGCATCTTTTCAATCACTTAAGGGTGTAGGCAACCTGGATACAGCAAGTGAGTCATCTCTCATGTGTGATTTCTCATAGGTCCAGTTTGGTTCTTCTCCAATGTCTCCTCTTCGAGTTGTACCTGATTTTATTACCAGTTTTCATCTGAATCCATTGGGGAATGGGCCGATTCTGCTTTTGTTTCTTGGCCAGGAACCTCTTGATCCTGAAAGTCTTCTGGGAAGACACGGTGAAGGAGAAGTGAACGTGCGCACCTCGATGGTGGAGAAAGGTACATTCTTCCTTTTTAAAAAAAAATATGTTTTTATTGATTTTTTAGAGAGAGAGCGGAAGGGAGAGAGAATGAGAGATAGAAACATTGATGAGAAACATTGTTTGGCTACCTCCTGCACGCCCCCTACTGGGGATCCAGCCCATAACCAGGGGCACCTGCCCTGATCAGAACATGGATCATTTGGGGCACCTCTTGGTTCAAGGGTGGATGCTCAATCACTGAGCCACACTGGCCAGGCATGCTTTTGCATTCTTCTTGATTCATTTTCTGAATCCATGTTTGGAAAAAACATCTGTATAGATTTATTCAGAATTATTCTATGTAGTGGAATATTTAGGATCTATGGCTAGATCTATATGAACCAAGGGGTAGTTTTTTTTGGGTCAATCAGAAGTCAAACATTTCATGATTAATATGACTGAAATACCTTCTTTAGAGTCATTATTAAATCAGGCTACAATAGGTATAACCTGTGCTGTGACTTTGGGCTTATTGATGAGAAAGTTGTCCTTCACATTTTTTTTTTAAGCTATGCCCACTGTTTTGGTTTTCCTTGAGGGTGAGAGTACAGCTTTCCTGCCCTCATCCTCAGTATCTTCACTTCTTTCTCTGGTTATAAACAATGAAACAAATCAACAATCTAATATTTGCCTGGCCCTCAAGGACACATATGGGATTCAGAGATTCAAAGCAAAAAATGCAACATTAAGGTACATTATATCACTAGAAACTGAAAAGAACACAGATAACAACTGGAAAAAATATTGTATCAAGAAATGTTAAACATCATGATGACTTTTGTGTGGGCTCAGCCAACACTTTTGAAACTTGGACCTTTGTTGCCTTGATTATAGTTCTGAGTTTTCTCTGTTCTTCTCTTGCCAGTCTAAATAATTTTTATCAGCCTCAGGGACAGAACCAAAACAATTCTATTTGGTGTAATAGCTGGACACATATTGGGGCCCAAGTATTGCTGGGTGGTACTGCCTCCCTCCCCCTCTTATTCGTTCGGTATGAGAAACACCATCCCTTCCTTTAGAAACACTGATGTATTTCCAGCCTTTTCTCTTAATTTTATGCAACCTTACCAAGATTTCTATCAGTTTTTTTCTCTGAGTGCCAATTCCTCTGTTTCAAAGCAGCAAATAAAACGGCCCCCCACTCCGTGTTTATGGCAATATTGGGGCATTCTGCTCTTAGAGGCTGAGTCTTTTCTTTGGACACGTGGCTTTTCCCCATCCTACTGTCAAGGATGGACTGACGGGGGGTTGGGGTGGGGTCAGAGGTGGGGGCAAAGGCACCCTTGCATTTCAAGAGTGCCCACCTACACCACCAGAGGCTCCAGCTCCGTTTAACTGGCAATTCCGCAAAGGGCCTACGGCCTTTACCGAGTGATCGAAATCACCTGTTCAAGGTCGCACATGCAATGATTCCGGTTTGCAATCAGCAAGGTCCCGTAGGACCTTGGTCGGCTCTTGGCTTCCTACCGGCTCTACCTCGCGCCCCCAAACCTGCGCAAACGCGGGGAGACCGCGCCCTCTCGCGATTGCGTTCCCGCCGCGGCTGGACCTGGAAACCAACGCCTCCTGGGCCAGGCTGCTGCTGCTGTGGCCCGCGGCGGGGGCACCAGAGGAGGCGGTGTCGGGACCGCACCGGGCTGCGCGCCCCGGCCGCTTGGGGGGACGGGGGCCCCTATATAAGCCACGCGCGGGTTCAGCGCCCCGGTCTTGAGGAGAAACCATACTACCAGTTTGTTTCCCGAGGCCGCCAGACCCCCAACAGTTGGCCCCTCAATCCGCAAAAAGAATGACTTTAATACAAA